>NC_069504.1:891692049-891854549 GCF_027579735.1 Bombina bombina
AATACAGTGCATGATTCTATATACATACAACAACCTCATAAATTAAAGGGACAGTACACTTGATTTTTTTCTATTGTTTAAAAAGATAGATAAAACCTTTACTATACATTCCCCAGCTTTGCATAACTAACATTGTTTTATTAATATACTTTATAACCTCTAAATTTGCCTGTCTCTAAGTCCCTGCAGTGCTTTTTATTAGCTTTTAACTCTTGAACAACTGCCAGACAGTGCTAGTTCATGTGTGCCATATATAGATAGATAGATAGATAGATAGATAGATAGATAGATAGATAGAGAGATAGATAGATAGATATGTATATAAACATTGTGTAAGAACCAGTACTGACTAGCTAAAATACAAGTTTGCAAAATGCACTGTGATAAGGGCAGTCTGCAGGGCCTTAGATACAGGTAATTATAGAGGTAAAAAGAATATTAAGAAAACAGTGTTGGTTATGCAAAACTGGGGAAAGAGTAATAATGGGGTTAGCTATCTTTTTTAACAATAACAATTTTCACGTAGAGTGTTAAAGGCACAGTACACTGTAAAATTGTTTTTATATTAACCCCTTAATGACCAGACCATTTTTCAATTTTCTTACCCTTAATGACAAAGGCTATTTTTACATTTCTGCTGTGTTTGTGTTTAGCTATAATTTTCCTCTTATTCATTTACTGTACCCACACATATTATATACCGTTTTTCTCGCCATTAAATGGAATTTCTAAAGATAACATTATTTTCATCATATCTTATAATTTCCTATAAAAAAATTATAAAATATGAGGAAAAAATGGAAAAAAACACACTTTTTCTAACTTTGACCCCCAAAATCTGTTACACATCTACAATCACCAAAAAACACGCATGCTAAATAGTTTCTAAATTTTGTCCTGAGTTTAGAAATACCCAATGTTTACATGTTCTTTACTTTTTTTGCAAGTTATAGGGCAATAGATACAAGCAGCACTTTGCTATTTCCAAACCACTTTTTTTCAAAATTAGCGCTAGTTACATTGGAACCCTGATATCTGTCAGGAAAACCTGAATAACCCTTGACATGTATATATTTTTTTTTAGAAGACATCCCAAAGTATTGATCTAGGTCCATTTTGGTTTATTTCATGCCACCATTTCACCGCCAAATGTGATCAAATAAAAAAAAAAGTTCACTTTTTCACAAATTTTGTCACAAACTTTAGGTTTCCCACTGAAATTATTTACAAACAGCTTCTGCAATTAAGGCACAAATGGTTGTAAATGCTTCTTTGGGATCCCCTTTGTTCAGAAATAGCAGACTTATATGGCTTTGGCATTGCTTTTTGGTAATTAGAAGGCCGCTAAATGCTGCTGCGCACCACACGTAAATTATGCCCAGCAGTGAAGGGGTTAATTAGGTAGGTTGTAGGGAGCTTGCAGGGTTAATTTTAGCTTTAGGGTAGAGATCAGCCTCCCACCTGACACATCCCACCCCCTGATCCCTCCCAAACAGCTCTCTTCCCTCTCCCACCCCACAATTGTCCCCGCCATCTTAAGTACTGGCAGAAAGTCTGCCAGTACTAAATAAAAGGAGTTTTTTTTTTTTGTAATAAAAAAAATAAAATATTTTAGCTGTGATGGACCCCTGCCTTATCCCCAACCTCCATGATCCCCCCCAAGCTCTCTAACCCTCTCCCCTACCTAATTGCCGCCATCTTGGGTACTGGCAGCTGTCTGCCAGTACCCAATTTGCCCCAAAAACAAAAGTATTTTTTTCTCTTTTGCAATTCTTAATGTTTTCTGTAGTGTAGCAGCCCCCCACAATACCCCCATCCCCCTCCCCCTCCCAGATCCTTTTATATTAATTTTTTAAAAATCTTTTTTCCCCCCTCTTCCCTCCTCATTGGTGTCAGTGGCCAGCTAATGTGCACATACACGCGCGTGCGCCCCCCCCCCCCCGCACGCCGCCCACCCGCCTCCCTTTTACGCTCCCACCCACCAACGAACGGCACCATCGCTACCGGTGCAGAGAGGGCCACAGAGTGGCTCTCTCTGCATCGGAGTCTTCTAAAAAGGTATTGCAGGAAGCCTCCATATGGAGGCATCACTGCAATACCCTGAGAGCTGCTGGAAGCGATTGCGATCGCTTCCAGCACTCTGTTAGACAACTGACGTACCAGGTACGTCTATTATCATTAACTGGTTGTTTTTGCATGACGTACCTGGTACGTCAGTTGTCATTAAGGGGTTAATGTATTTTCAATGACTTGTTATATCAGCTGCAGAGTATAAAATGTATGAGAAATTGCATTTTCAGGTTTATTTGTGTATATGAAGTAGCTGCTTTTGTGCTTTTAAACTACAGCCTATTACAATGGGTTGAGCTTCAGGTAATATCAGAGCTCATTATGTTATAACTGTGTGTACACAGACTTGCTTCAATATTTTATATTTATCTGGAACACCAAAGCTCAATACTTAGAGAGAACAATGGAAAATTATCATTGTATTACTTAACTATCCTGCACCCCACTGTGAGTTTAATTTCTTCTGCTGGCTTTGTTTACTTAGGCTATTCAATAATTGATACTCCAGTATCAAAACTTTCAGTATAGGTTGGGAAACCACAAGCTAAATCGGCTATATTAAAGGCCAAAATAGGGGTAAAGGAGCTACTAGTAAACAATTTAATACACTCCAGAAAGTAAAATGGATCATTAAGAACATTTTAAATGGGAGAATTTTTTGGGGTGAACTGTCCCTTTAACTTCATAGAATATATCAGCAATTAAGCACTGCTATGCTAAATAAACTGTACATTTGCTAGCACAATTAACAAGGTCCTGCATATTCAGTAGTTTAGGTATGCTCTTCTGGTATAATCTGGTGGAATCTATATTCTTAGGCACCTTTGCTGTAGCCAATTAGAGAACAATGAAAATGAATTTAAGCTCTGAGTTAATCAATCACTGCAGAGAATGTTGCATGCTCAAGTAATTTTCCACATAAATGAAAGGGACATAAAACCCAAAACATTTATTTCATGATTCAGATGGAACATACCATTTTACACCATTTTAAACAACTTTCCAATTTACTTCTATTATGAAATTTTCTTTGTTTTATCCTTTGTTGAAAGGTAAGTTCAGGAGCACTATATGGCAGCAGTTTTGCAACAATGTTATACATTGGCAAGAGCACCAGATGGCAGCACTATTTCCTGTCATGTAGTGCTTCAGTCATGTGCATCTAAATATCTCTTCAACAAAGAATAACATAAGAACAACACAAATGTAATTCTTTGATATCAATTGGAAACTGTTTCAAAAGTGTATACTCTATCTGAATCATGAAAGAAATATTTTGAGTTTCATGTCCCTTTAAGTATGAAGGTGGCACTCCAGTCTCTCTCCATCAGTGTCCACAGAATATTTTGCAGTTCTGGGGCACAAGAAACTAAACACTCTGAATACAATTAAAGGGACATACAACCCAATATTTTTCTTTGATGATTAGAATAGGGAGTACAATTTAAAAAAACAACAACAACAACAAAAAAAAACTTTCCAATTGAATTATATTACATTAGTTCTCTTTGTAATGTTTATTGAAGAGCATACCTAGATAAGCTTAGGAGCATTGTCACGGATACCAGGCTGCAAGGGTTACACCCCTACCCCCTATAACCTCACCCCTGTTGTTATTTAGTCTAGGTGTGAAGTGTCTTTCTGTTATTGTGTGAGTCATCCATTGTCCTTTTGTAAGTCAGGATGTGATTAGAATCTTGTTTAACTAACCATTGTCTGATGTTTGTCTAATTGTATAATATTTGTTTCTATTTGTGTAGTAACTACCCCCATTTGTTGTGTGAGTCATTCATTGTCCTTTTGTAAGTCAGGATGTGATTAGCATCTTGTTTAACTAACCATTGTCTGATGTTTGTCTCATTGTATAATATTTGTTCCTATTTGTGTAGTAACTACCCCCATTTGTTGGAAATGTATAAAAGCTGTGTTTTCTGTGCAATAAAGCAGTTTTTTTTCCACCTGAATGCTAGTCTGTCTAGTCATTTAGGTGGGCTCCTGCTAGAATCACTTTCCTGGGCTACATAGCAGTTTGTTCCAGACAGCGGAAGGACCCGTTTGGCGGAGCTACCCAGCCGGGGAAGCCGGGGATCCGTCACATTGGTTGGCAGTGGTGGGATGCTTCTGTCTACCTGAAACGTCCAAACCACCAACTAAAGATCTTGCCGGATGGAGCAGTACCATGGGCTCCGGAAGGAAGAATTAAGAATGTTGCTGCAGGCTAGAGGGAAAGTCGCTGGCAACAAGACAAAGGCAGTACTCGTAGCTGAACTGATGGAGGACGATCGGGCTAGCGAACAGGCTGGTGGGTCGGACAGCGACCAAAGCGGAGGACGGCCAAGTACAGCCTCCACACAAGGGACTACAGTGTCCAACATGCAGCGGCAGGTACAGTGGCAACTGGCTCTCTATGGACCTAACCCCCCCCCCCCGAGGAAATCATTACTCGGATAGTGACTGACGCCACCAAGGTACATATGATCCCCTGGACTCCCCTTCACGGCCCAAGAAACTACGTCACGGGGCTTTCCGAACATTCCAGGATGATGAGATCGAGGATATCGACCGCTATCTACAGCTGTTCGAGACCCAGTGCCGGATGCATGGGGTCGCTGATGCTGACAGGGTTACTATTCTCATTGGGAAACTGTCCAGTAAGGCCCTGGAGGCTTTCCACACTGTCCTTTCCGAGGACCAAGACAACTATGACCGGGTGAAGGAGCGTATCCTTGCCTGGTATGGACTCACACCGGAGGCTCACCGGCTAAGATTCCGGGGGCTACAAAGACAAGAGGAGCAGCCATATACCGAGTTTGCCCACCACTTAGCTCGGTCCTTGAACTCCTGGGTTACTGGGTGCCACATCATCACCCTAGATGGAGCTGTTCAACTCCTCCTCATGGAGTAGTTCTACAACCGCATCCCAGCAGAGATAAGGGACTGGGTAAAGGACAAGGGACCCAGAACAGCTGACTAAGCTGCTGCCCTGGCCGATCAGTTTGTGGATGCCTGGCGTCAGGCAGCCACAGACCTCCAGCCAGCAACCTGCTCCGCTCCAGCCCCAGCGTGACCACCAACAGTTTTTAGGCAGCCCCAGACCCGACCGCCCACTGTGTGCCCGGCTGGAGGCAGCAATTCCCAGGGGTGTTATGGGTATGGACACCCTGGCCATGTGGTACGGAACTGCCCAACAAGACAAAGAAACCCCCCAGCCCAGCCGCCAAGGAACCCTGCACCAACTCTGTGGGGGACTCCTTAAGCCCACACCTACCAGGCCGCTGCCCATTGTGCGCATACAGCGAGCTCCGACCCCTATGCTGAGTGGACAGGAGAAGAAGTGGGTGTTTTGCACCACATCAGCTCAGTGGGCCAAGACAACTGACACCAACATCGGCAAGATATCTGGCTCAACGGGCAGGTGGCTCAAGGAATGAGAGATACGGGGGCCACCATCTCTTTGATTCAGCCTCACCTTGTTCCCCCCTCTGGCACTGGACGGACCCTCACTGTAGGGGTAGCGGGAGGTGCTGTTCTGAGGGTTCCTACTGCCTGGATCCATTTGGACTGGAAAACCGACGCCCGCAATGTAGAAGTGGGGGTTATGCAAAACATCCCTGCCGAGGTCCTGTTGGGAAACGACCTCGGCCACCTTGTCTCTGCCTTTTGGGGGAATACCTCTCCAGACACCTGCCCTGTGACTACCTGCCAGCAGGCCAGATGCCAAGCCACCTCACCAACTCCGGGGACCCAGGTAAGACCTACTGCCCCAACACCTACCTTACCCCGACTAACCGTCCCCACTAAACCCGAACTTGCCGACACCCCCTCCTGGGCAACCCCTTCCAACTTCCCCAAAGAGACCTTGAGCAACCCGACCCTAGCCCCTTACTGAGACCGAGTAGGTGCTGACACCCAGGGCCCCAGAGACGAACGGTTCCAGTGGGAGGGTGAGCTCCTGTAGCGGATCTCCAAGAGGAGAAAAGGACCGGTGCCCAAATGCCAGCTGGTCGTACTGAAGAAGTTTCGGTCCAACCTGCTGAAAATAGGGCATGACATTCCCTTAGCTGGCCACTTAGGAAAACAAAGGACCCACCACTGCTTGACTCAAACCTTCTTCTGGCCAGGTATTACAGCCGATATTAAGGAATACTGTAAATCCTGTGAGGTTTGCCAGAAGGTAGGAAAGACAGGAGATCATACGAAAGCCCCCCTCCATCCCCTGCCCATTATTGATGAACTCTTCAGCCGAGTAGCAGTAGACATCGTGGGGCCATTAGCTCGGCCCAGCCCCTCAGGGAAGAAATACATCCTTATGGTGATAGACTATGACACCCGATACCCAGAGGCAATCCCCTTGGCCAATATCCAGGCGGAGACCATAGCAGATGCGATGCTCCGGATATTCACCAGGGTAGGCTTCCCTCGGGAAGTGGTTTCCTATCAGGGAACACAGTTCACTGTGGAAATCACTCAACAACTCTGGAAGTTGTGTGGGATTAAACCCCTGCACAGCGCCCCTTACCATCCCCAAACAAATGGGCGGTGTGAGAGGTTTAACAGGACCCTAAAGCAACTGCTTTGGATGTTCTCGGCCACTCACAGGGACTGGGAAAAATTCCTGCCACATCTCCTCTTTGCATATCGAGAGGTGCCTCAGGAATCCACAGGTTTTTCCCTCTTTGAACTACTGTATGGTCGAAAGGTTAGGGGCCCGCTAGATTTGGTATGAGCCCACTGGGAGGGAGCCACAGGGGGAGAAGAGCACTCCGTCGTGGGGTACATACTCCAGCTCAGGGACTGGCTGCAGGACCCGGCAGCCCAGGTCCGTGAGAACCTTCAGGCCTCTCAGCACAAACAGAAGCGATGGTACGATCGCAATGCCCGTACCCAAACCCTGATAGTGGGACAGAAGATCCTCGCCCTGAAGCCTGTCAAAACAGACAAGCTACAGGCTTCTTGGCAAGGACCCTACCGGGTTGTGGAACAACTGAACAACACCACATACCTGGTAGCGAAGTGTTCAGATGAAAGGATCCGCCTGACCTTTCATGTGAACATGTTGAAGGCATACATAGAAAGACCCAGAGATGTGGCCGCTATCTGTGCACCGGCAGTGGAGGACTCTGAAAGTCTTTCAATGCCGGAGCTGCCCGGAACTACTGACGCCCCCCAGGGGGTGGATGACATATCCCTAGACGACAGGTTAGAGCCCGGACAGAAAAGGCAGGTCCGGCGACTCCTAGAACAGAGAAGTGACATGTTCTCTACTGTCCATGGGTTTACCACCACAGCCATCCACCGGGTGGAGACCCCAGGACAGACCCCCCTGCGACAGGCTGCCTACAGGGTTCCAGAGGCCGTCAGGGAAAGTATGCACTGGGAGCTCCGGGGAATGTTGGACCTCGGTGTCATTGAACCGTCCAAAAGTCCCTGGGCCTCCTCGGTAGTGTTAGTACCCAAGAAGGACGTAACTACCTGGTTCTGCATTGACTACCGTAGACTCAACGACAGAACCACCACTGACGCCTATCCCATGCCCCGAGTAGATGACTGTAACAACCCAGACATACAAAGTGTCGTTATTACTATTATAAGTAGTTTTACTAAGTTACTCTTAGACATAGTAGATATAACCCTCAGTCATGTAACAGTACCATATCAATAGTTGTTAAATATAGGTGTGTTATCCCAAGCATAAATATATATAAGCAGGTTCTGATACCTATATAGATTGCTAAGGATATTTAATATAGTTATTTACTAGCTCAGTGTCAATATCTGAATGACACTAAAGCTAGCAAGACAACATGGTGGATAGTATGGATATATAGCAAGTGATCACACAGAATAAGATGAGCAACGAGAATATAGATTAAGTTTAGGTGATGTTAACTACTGAAACAACATGAGACAAGAAATAAGTCAGAGTTCGTTACCAATCGTTGTTGTGGTACCAAAGTTGCCTGTGGCTGAGAGCGTTGATACTGTTACTGAGCAGAGCGGTGTGAAGTAGCAGAGAGCAGCCGGAAAGATGTTTGCAGCGTGGGGTTGCGGATGAATCTGATGCGGCCATTGGTGACGTCACCCGCCAAACTGCTGAGCGTGTAGTATCCGGAAAAGTGGCAACCCGAGCTGGGAGAGGTGGCTGAAGGATCCGGTACAGCGGTAAATGCTGTAAGAAAAGAGTTCTGATGTAGAAGGTCAGAGTCAGTCTCAGCAAGAGACTAATAGCATAGGTTGGGACAAAAAGTAGTCCGAGGATATCGGAGGGGCCAGTATCTCTGTAGTTAGGACATTCAATACCAAGCAATGATACTAAACAGAGGTGTGCCTTATAAAGGTGTTGCAAGATGAGATGGAGGCTGGGAGGATTAACCCATCATTACCCATAAGGATGTGACAGAGGGGTCCCCCAAAATGAACCACTCTGGGGTTCAAGGATGAGGCCTGTCTGGGTTACGCCGATGGAAGATAGAAATGAGTCTTGGGGCGGACAGATTAACGGAAGGCTCCCAGGAATCATCTTCAGATGAATACCCTTTCCAACGTATCAAGTACTGCAAGCGGCCAGAGACTCTTCTAGAGTCTAATATTTTCTCCACCTCAAATTCACAATCTGGAATAACAGGAACCTGAGAAGTAGAACTAGTAGATGGATTCCTTAGCTCTTTGTACGGCTTTAGCAGGTTAACGTGAAAGGTGGGATGTATCCTATAGTCGTCGGGGAGTTGCAAAGTGACTGCATTGGAGTTTATTATCCTCTTAATTGGGAAGGGTCCAATGTAGAACCTATTCAATTTCCTTGTGGGTGTACTGAGACGAAGGTTCCTCGTTGATAGCCACACCAGATCTCCAATCATATATTCGGGTGCTGGTTTTCTCCTTAAATTATAGTAAACTTTCTGTCTATCCTGAGCAGTTTTGATATTATCGGCAAGAATAGAGAAGGTTTCAGCGATATTGTTAGTGGTGTCATTAACTACTGGGCACTGACTGTCATATTGAGGGTTGACATGGAACAGTGGATGAAATCCATAGTTGGCGAAGAACGGAGTGGTCTTGATAGTGGAATGATGAGCGTTGTTATGGGCAAACTCTGCCAATGGAAGTAGTGATGACCAGTTATCTTGATATAAGATATTCCTCCAACCACTGATTCGTTCGCTCCGTTTGACCGTTAGTCTGGGGATGGTATGCGGTACTTAAACGTTGTTCAATGGAAAGAGCCTTACAGAGTTCTCTCCACATTCTAGAAGTAAATTGCGTTCCTCTGTCTGTGGTAATTGACAGAGGCAACCCATGTAGTTTTATGACGTTATCAATAAGTAGGGATGCGGATTCCATAGAGGTTGGCAGTTTGTGAAACGGAATGAAGTGTGCCATCTTCGTGAACAAATCAACAACCACCATGATAGTGGTATTATTGCTGGATTTTGGTAGCTCGACTATAAAGTCAGCAGCTATATGAGTCCAAGGTTTTTCAGGTATGGGTAAGGAGAGTAGATATCCTACCGGCTTGTGTTTTTCAATCTTGCAGGTAGTGCAGATGTCACAAGACTGAATGTATTTCTGTATATCTGTGGACATATGTGGCCACCAGTAAGATCTCTTAGTAAGTTCTAAGGTCCTTTGTACCCCTGGGTGTCCCGTTAAGGTTGAATCATGCATGGCTTTGAGTATAGAGATTCTTAGAGATGGAGGTACATATACCTTATTGTCTTTATGGTATAACCCGTCAGTACCTCTTTTTAGCAAGTGTTGAGGCAATGTAACATCAGTTTGCTGATGTTCATGGAAGGAAAATCCTTCATTAAATAGTAATCCAAGTGATTTGCGAAAGCAGTGATCTGGAATAATAGTTCCATATGGTGGTTGTACAGTAGGTAATTCAGGTAGTCTTGAAAGAATGTCAGCTTTTTTATTTTTTGATGCGGGTCTATAAGTTATGTTGTATGTGAACCTTGAAAAGAAGAGACTCCATCTGACTTGTCTAGAAGTCAATGTCCTATGGGTTTTGAGGTATTGGAGGTTTCTATGATCTGTATAAATTTGGATAGGTTTGTCAGTACCCTCTAGGAGATGCCTCCAATGCTCTAGAGCTGCTTTCATAGCAAGTAGCTCCTTCTCTCCAATATGATAATTTAATTCTGAAGCTGTAAGAACTCTAGAATAGAATGCAATAGGGTGAATGGGTTCTTGAGGTGAGGGGCGTTGGGATAGGATGGCGCCAATAGCGTAGTGGGAGGCGTCAACCTCTAAGATATATTGGAGGTTTGATTTGGGAAAAGAAAGTATGGGTGCTGTAGTAAAATATGTTTTCAAATACTGGAAAACTTTATTTGTGCTTTGTGACCATATGAATGGAGTTTGGTTCTTTGTTAGTTCAGTTAGGGGTTTTGTTATGCTAGCGAAATTCCTTATAAATTTTCGGTAGAAATTAGAAAAACCTAAAAACTTCTGAACGTCTTTCTTCGTTTTTGGGATTGGCCAGTTAAGTATAGTTGAAACCTTGTCGGTTTCCATGGAGATACCCTGTGGTGTAATGTGGTATCCCAGAAATGTAATCTCCTGTGAATGGAAGATACACTTCTCTAGTTTCACGTACAAGTGATGTGCCTGTAGCCTAGATAGTACAGTTCTGACTAGCTTGATGTGTTCATCAATGTTATTTGAATAAATTAATATGTCGTCTAGGTAAATCACCATTGACATATCAAGTAGATCTCTGAATATATCATTTATGAACCTTTGAAAGGTAGCAGGGGCGTTACAGAGCCCGAAAGGCATCACGGTGTATTCGTATAGTCCGTAACGGGTTCTGAACGCCGTAAGCCATTCATCACCTGGTCTAATTCTTATCAGATTATATGCTCCCCTTAAGTCAAGCTTTGTAAATATAGATGCACCCCTAAGGTGTTCTATTAACTCTGGAATCAAAGGAAGGGGGTAACGGTTTTTAACAGTTCTTTTATTTAATTCCCTATAGTCTACAATGGGACGCAGGGATTGGTCTTTGTTTTTGACAAAAAAGATACCTGCTCCTGCTGGAGAGGTGGAAGGTCTTATAAACCCTTTCCGTAAGTTTTCGTTTATATATGTTTTTAAATGAGATAACTCATTTTCAGATAGTGGGAAAATTTGGCCATAGGGAATATCTGATCCCGGGATTAAATCTATTGGGCAGTCATATGGCCTATGTGGTGGGAGAGTTTCGGCCTCTTTTTTACAGAAAACTTGTTCAAATTCTATGTATTGTTGTGGTATTTGAACCTCTGTGACTGACAGTATTTGTATATTTGGTGTACATGTAGACTGACAGTATGGAGAGTTAAAAAGCACAGTGTTGGATTCCCATAGTATCGTGGGTTGGTGTAACCTAAGCCATTGTAGCCCAAGTATCAAAGAATAGATGGGTGATGTAAGTACATCAAAAGTTATGTACTCGCGGTGGTTATTTTGTGTTGTAACCAGTATGGGTACTGTCTGGTGTGTAATAGGCCCTGACTCAAGTTGTTTACCGTCAATAAGGCGCACCAGAACAGGTTTCTGCTTCTTAACAAGTGGTATTTTATTAAACTTGACAAGTGCATAATCAATATAACAGGAATATGCGCCAGAGTCAATAACAGCTTCAGAGCTGAGGCGGCGGTGGTCCCACTGCAAAGAGATTGGAATAAGACAGTTTGTTACCTGGGAGTTGGTAGTTTTCAAGGTTAACACTGTGTCAGAGTTCTTACCCTTTTTAGTTCTTTTAAGTACTGGGCAAGTGGAAACATCATGTTCCTTTGAAGCACAATATAGACATAGGTGATTAAGTCTTCGTCTGTTTTTCTCCTCTAAAGTGAGAGGTCCTTTGATGGCACCGATATCCATTGGCTCCTCTGTACCCTTTAGTTGTAAAGGACTTCGGGGATCATGATATCTAATATTGGTGTCATGAGAAACTTTTTCCTGTTTTCTCTCTCTAATTCTGTGATCAATCTTTATGCTTAGTTGCATTAGACCTTCCAAATTATCTGGTAAGTCTAGTCTTGCAAAATCATCTTTAATATGTTCTGAGAGTCCTAGTCTGAACTGACTTTTTAGGGAAACTTGATTCCAGCCTGAATCTAGTTGCCAGATTTTAAACTCAGAAATGTAATCTTCCACAGCTCTTTTATTTTGTTTCAGATTCCTGAGTTTGTGCTCTGCAGTGCTTTGTCTGTGGGGGTCCTCATATAAGGAAGATAAGGAACTGAGGAAATCATCAAGTGAGTTTAACATAGGACTATTTTGTTCGTAAAGCGAATCTGCCCAAACCCTGGGTTCACCCCTTAAATAGGATATCATTGTTAAAACCTTGATTTTGTCAGTTGCAAAGGTTTTTGGTTTTAAAGTAAAGAATAAAGTGCAGGCATTAATGAACCGTCTGAATTGCTTCCTGTCACCACTAAACTTATCAGGTGGACTAACAGGGGGCTCTGGTGGGGTGTCAGTGTGATGAGGTGCTGGGGTAAGCCCTTCTTTAATTATATTTTTCAAGGTTTGGTTTTCTATCTGTAGATCTCTCAGGCCTAAATTTAATTGATCCACCTTTTGGCCTAGAGTGACCACATAATTAGAGAGCTCTGCAGGATTCATCACACCTATATATCTTTTTTGGGCTTGGTATTCCTGTAACAACCCAGACATACAAAGTGTCGTTATTACTATTATAAGTAGTTTTACTAAGTTACTCTTAGACATAGTAGATATAACCCTCAGTCATGTAACAGTACCATATCAATAGTTGTTAAATATAGGTGTGTTATCCCAAGCATAAATATATATAAGCAGGTTCTGATACCTATATAGATTGCTAAGGATATTTAATATAGTTATTTACTAGCTCAGTGTCAATATCTGAATGACACTAAAGCTAGCAAGACAACATGGTGGATAGTATGGATATATAGCAAGTGATCACACAGAATAAGATGAGCAACGAGAATATAGATTAAGTTTAGGTGATGTTAACTACTGAAACAACATGAGACAAGAAATAAGTCAGAGTTCGTTACCAATCGTTGTTGTGGTACCAAAGTTGCCTGTGGCTGAGAGCGTTGATACTGTTACTGAGCAGAGCGGTGTGAAGTAGCAGAGAGCAGCCGGAAAGATGTTTGCAGCGTGGGGTTGCGGATGAATCTGATGCGGCCGTCGGTGACGTCACCCGCTGAGCGTGTAGTATCCGGAAAAGTGGCAACCCGAGCTGGGAGAGGTGGCTGAAGGATCCGGTACAGCGGTAAATGCTGTAAGAAAAGAGTTCTGATGTAGAAGGTCAGAGTCAGTCTCAGCAAGAGACTAATAGCATAGGTTGGGACAAAAAGTAGTCCGAGGATATCGGAGGGGCCAGTATCTCTGTAGTTAGGACATTCAATACCAAGCAATGATACTAAACAGAGGTGTGCCTTATAAAGGTGTTGCAAGATGAGATGGAGGCTGGGAGGATTAACCCATCATTACCCATAAGGATGTGACAATGACCTGTTAGATCGAATCGCCCGGGGCCACTTCCTGACCACCCTCGACCTATGCAAGGGTTATTGGCAAATTCCCCTCGACCCTGAGTCCATCCCCAAGTCTGCCTTCATCACTCCCTTTGGCTTATACCAGTTTAAGGTCATGCCGTTTGGAATGAAGAACACCCCAGCCACTTTCCAAAGAATGGTAGACCGTCTGTTAGATGGCCTATAGGACTATGTCTGTGCATACCTGGATGACATCGCTATCTATAGCAAGACCTGGGAGGACCATCTAGTCCACCTAGGCATTGTCTTAGATCGTCTTCTAGCCACTGGACTAACCTTGAAGCCAGATAAGTGTACCATTGGACGCTCGGAGGTTCAATACTTGGGCCACCGAGTCGGCTGTGGTAAGTCGAGGCAGTGGCTAACTGGCCCACCCCCAGGACCAAAACCCAAGTCCTTGCCTTTCTGGGTACTGCAGGCTACTACCGGAGGTTTGTCCCCAATTACAGCACCCTCGTCAAACTCCTGACTGACCTGACCCGTAAACAACTTCCCCGACAGGTCCTGTGGTCCCCTGAGTGTGAACAAGCCTTCCAGAGTCTTAAGTCTGCCTTAATCTCTGCTTTAGTACTGGCCGCACCTAACCCAGCCAAACGCTTTTCTGTCCACACAGATGCCTCCATGTTCGGGTTGGGGGCCATACTAAGTCAGGCAGATGACGAAGGAAAGGACCACCCCGTTGCCTACCTCAGTCGAAAACTGCTACCCCTGGAAGTAGGCTACGGGGCAGTCAAGAAAGAGTGTCTGATGCTGGTATGGGCTTTGAAGAAGTTGCAGCCCTACCTATATGGAAGACCATTCACCATCCTCACTGACCATAATCCCCTTGTATGGCTCAACCGAGTTTCCAGGGACAACGGGAGACTGTTGAAGTGGAGCCTAGCCCTGCAGCCATTTAACTTTGACATTCAGTACCGACCGGGAAAAAGCAATGGGAATGCTGGCGGACTTTGCTGGCGGACTGAAGTGGCATAAATTCCTCAGACATCCCCAGGCCGACCTGTATGTGGATCTAGCCAGGCCTGCCAAACTGGAGGGGGGGAGATGTCAGGGATACCAGGCTGCAAGGGTTAAACCCCTACCCCCTATAACCTCACCCCTGTTGTTATCTAGTCTAGGTGTGAAGTGTCTTTCTGTTATTGTGTGAGTCATCCATTGTCCTTTTGTAAGTCAGGATGTGATTAGAATATTGTTTAACTAACCATTGTCTGATGTTTCTATTTGAGTAGTAACTACCACCATTTGTTGGAAATGTATAAAAGCTGTGTTTTCTGTGCAATAAAGCAGTTCTTTTTTTTTCACCTGAATGCTAGTCTGTCTAGTCATTTAGGTGGGCTCCTGCTAGAATCACTTTCCTGGGCTACATAGCAGTTTGTTCCAGACAGCGGAAGGACCTGTTTGGCAGAGCTACCCAGCCGAGGTAGCCGGGGATCCGTCAAAAGCATTATATGGCAGCAATTTTGCATCAATGCTTTTAACTTATAAATAGTTCAAACACTGACATCTAGATCCAAAAAAGTTTATAATATTTTTTATAACTGCTGTCATATAGTATGCTCTTCAACAAAGGATCCCAAGAGTGTGAAATACATTTTAAAATTGAAGTACAATGGGACATTGTTTAAAAGTGTACTGTGTGAATCATCAAATAATAATCATCATCATCATTCATCATCAATCAATCATCATTATGAGTTTTATCTCCCTTTAAGTCAGTAGCAATAAGTAAAGCAGAAGATAATAATGTTCAAGGCTGCACATCATTTTAAATATGATGGCTCATTGGCATAAAAACAGGAAATAGGTGCTTATATGTGTATATAAAGAGCAAAACTCCAGGAGGGAAATCCCCCCCCCCCAACCATGGACACCAATGCCTTTCTGGGGGGAAATGGAACAAACAAACTTTTCATAGGTATATATTAATGTATTAGGCAGTATTTGTTGTTTTATTTTCCTTTACTAAACAAAGCTGTACAATAAAACCTGTTGTTCTACAAACATCACTAGTTAAAAATATTTTGATACACTTCAGTTACTTCCATTTTCTCTGCTCCCTCAATCATGTAACAAATATACATATATACTGTGCACATGCTTAGTAGGAGAATTTTAACTTTCGTGTCCCTTTAATGGGTTAAAAAAACCAAAGCAAAGGCTGCACTCTCATAAAAGTGAAGAAAATGTACTCAAGAGCAACGTTTCGGGGCTCCTGCCCCTTTCTCAAGCTGAAATAATACTTTGAACATCACTCAAATATACCCCAACCAATAAAACAAGGGCCACTCAGAAATAAAGGGTGGGAACAAAACATCATTACTTACATACATCATATGTTAACCCTTAAAGGGACATGAAACCCAAAAAAAATTATTTCATGATTCAGATAGAGCTTAGAAATTTAAACAACTTTCCAGTTTACTTCTGTTATCTAATTAACTTCATTCTCTTATTCCTTCTGTTGCAATTTTGGGTTTCATATCCCTTAACCCCTTGAGTGCTAATGACGGCTCTGAGCCAACACAAATTGTATCAGTACGGTGCTAATGACGGCTCAGAGTCGTCACTAGCACTCTACCACTTTGAGGGAGATCTGGGGGCTCCCACCGGCTCTCACGTTATGTGCGGTGACGTCACGCGCAATGACGTGATGACGTCACCACGCAACTTTTTTTAACATTAACAATGTTAAATATAGGAGCAGGGGGCATGCTGCTTAGAAGCCTGTATCTCAGGCATCTAAGCAGCTACAGACTCCAAGACCCACCGTTAGAAAGGTAATCGCCTAACCTTTCCAACAGTGTAAGTCTTGGGGATCTGAAATATAAAAAAAAAAAAGTTAAAAAAATATATTTTTAAAAGTATAAAATAAAAAAAAAACTTTAAAAAAACCTTAGCACCTAGGTGGGAAAGTGCTTAGCACTCAAAGGGTTAAATACCCCAACTAAATCTAAAAAAATGCCCAAGATTAAAAACGACCTGATAGAAGGTCAGCAGAATAAAGTAACTGGCACCTATCTAGCTAGTTTAATGGGTACGATTAAAAAGTCACGCTAACTGTTGCTCGCTAGTTATATTGGGGTTTTGCACGCAATGGAAATATCACATATATTACAAGTTGAAATTAAACGTGATCGCAAAAGAAGAATTGTATTTTACACTCGTCAGGTTAGCGCGACTGAAACCCTCACATAAAGGGTAGTGTGTTGAAAAAAGTACCACTAAACACAAAATAAATACATTGCAAAATACAATTACACTCATATAAACACTAATAAAAATGATTCATATAAATATTAAAAAAGTTATATGGGTTAAAATGTATATGGTATATAACAAGGAGTTTGACTGCAAAGGGCTATATTGTATATATACATAATTATACACGCCTAATCCAGCAACTCCCCCCTATTCTGTCCTTACCTGGTCACTTTGGTCATATCTATGTGAACAGTTCTTGCTGGGAGACCTAGGCCCCATTTCTGGCCGATGTTAATGTGTTGTTCTGGGTCCAAGAATCCCCCGTAGCAGCTCGGTTCCTAAAGGGTAACCCAGCAGGGAGATTATCTGAGGGAGAAAACATTGGTATCTTTCTCTGTATCTTTGTTTTCTACTCTATATACTCTTTCCTGGTTTATAGGTCCTATTCTTTGTAATCTTTCCCATGCCCCACAATGTAAATCTTACTACTGCCATATATGTATTTGTTACTGTCTTTATTTTCTAAAACTTCAACATTTTATCTCTACCAGTCTCTCAATTGCACTTATTTCTGCCTCTCAGTTGTCCCTTTCTGTCCTGTTTTTTTCCTCCATTTCTGCTTAGTACCTTCTTCTGCATTCTCACAAATACACTCCCATCTGTGCCTTTTAACCCCCTTTGATCCTGGTTGAAGCTCTCTAACCCTCCCTTGCATGGTTTTTGCCATAAGTCAGTAGCCCTATGAAAGTTTTACTAACAATTTAAAGAACTTTCCATTGAGAAAAATCTCTCGAATTGATGTTATCCTATAGAGCTGATTTGCTAAAGGATGTGGTAACTTTGAAGACTAATATAAGAACTGGTCGTCAATGAAATTTCTCTCACCTCTGCTCTGCCATCTCTGAGGCTAAAGATCCAGATGAAAAGTAATATGTGACAATTCTTCATTGTCTAATATCAATGCTGTCTCGGGACTGTGGTGTATTACACAGAGCTTTTTCAATATACAAACTGCTAGACCTCACCCACATAGAGTCAAAACATATATGTAAAATCCCCTTGTTCTCTAAATAACCAGCAAATCATAGAGCTCCAGAGAAAAATAAAAAAATGTCTTTAACCAGATGGTCAGAGGGAGAGACCATATCACAGTGAGTGCTCTTTGGACGATGAGGGGGGAGCTCTTGTTGATAACAGTTAGGTGTTTATACATCCATTGAATCTCCTCCCTATTGTTCAACTCCGCCTCTCTTATTGATTCCTTTTTCTCAACATTCTTGCAGTACATATTTAAATGAAATACAAATAAAATGTGTTTAGGTCTGCTAGCAAACATTTAGTCACACACAGTAACTGTAACGAGCTTTGGTGGCCTTAGGAGCACCTATGCTGGGATTATGAATATAAGTGCGAATCAGTGGAGTGGTGACGAGTGGGGTCCTGGAGTATTAAAAAGTGAGGTCAAGAGGGTGAATGATTAATAGGATCATGTCAGTGTGAATAATAGTGTAAGTGAAATCTGGAGATATGATCAGTGAGGCTATGATGCATGAGAAAGACTTAAAGGGACAGTTTAGTCAATCTTAAACTTTCATGTTCCATTGGTGATATTTTTGAAAAGCTAAACCTAGGCAGGCTCAAACAGATTTCTAAACCGTTGAAAACCGGCTCTTAGCTCAGAGCATTTTGAAAGTTTTTCACAGTTAGACAGTACTAGTTCGTGTGTGTCATATAGATAACGTTGTGCTCATTCCCGTGGAGTTATTTAGGAGTCTGCACTGATCGGCTAAACTGCATGTCTGTCAAAAGCACTGAGATAAGGGGGCAGTCTGCAGAGGCTTAGATACAAGTTGATCACAGAGGTAAAACATGTATTATTATAACTGTGTTGGTTATGCAAAACTGGGGAATGTGTAATAAAGGGATTATCTATCTATTTAAACAATAAAAATTCTGGTGTAGATTGTCCCTTTAAGCCCCGGCTAAAATGTAAGTCAATATTAAAGGGATATGAAACCCAAATTCTTTTTTTCAAGATTCAGATACAGCATACAATTTTAAATATCTTTCCAATTAATCTCTTTTATCAATTTTGCTTCATGTTCTTGGTATCCTTTAAAGAAGGAGCAGCAATGCACTACTGGGAGCTAGCTGAACACATCTGTAAGCCAATAACAACAGGCATATATGAGCAGCCACCAATCAGCAGCTAGCTTCCATCTCATGAGCCTACCTAGGTATTCTTTTCAATAAAGAATACCAAGAGAACGAGGCAAATTAGATAATAGAAGTAAGTTGGAAAATTGTTTAAAAATGTATGAATGAAATACATTTTTTGTGTTTCATGTCCCTTTTCAATGTTTGTTGCACAAATTATAATTAAACAAATTTATGCTAAATTATGCAACTAATTTGGGCTTTGGATAGTGTAAGTTTAATTTATAATTAACAGAAATGTTACACTATTGCAAAGTATTACATTGCGGCCATTCGGCTGGCAACATTTTCTGGATAGAACACTGATAAGTAGTGTGGGGAGTTAAAACATTTATTGGTGAGAAGGGCTGAATTTTTGGGCTACGAAAGCACTGGAACATGTTACAGCTCAATAACTTATTTGTAACACACAAAAGACCCTGCCCATGTGACTCATTCATGCATCCAGTAAGCAAAGTTCAAGGAGAGTGTGCCCTCATCTCTGCAACTGGCTAACTCATGTCCATCAAGGGAAGATGCTTCAGTGTTCAGTGAACAAGTTTTTTAGATTATATGTTTGTGTTTGGATGAATAATTTACAACAAAGCGCTGATTGAAGGAACTCAACATTCTTTAATCCCACCAAAGGGCTAGATTACAAGTGGAGCACTAAATTATCACCTGTTTGCGTGTTCGCGATAATTAACCAGCCATTACAAGAGGCTGGTTATTGGCACCGCAAGCTCGCTGTAGCAATTATCGCTCAGAAAATTAACTAGAGATCAGATCTCTGGATAATTTTCTAAAAGTTCCCCAAATTCCCTCAAAATAGAGGGCATTATAGTTTTTATTTTAAAAAAGCACAATTTTTTAAAAATAAAAAATAACTGCACTAGGCAATTTTGGGGCTTTAAAGTAGGTGGGAGTGGGGTATTAGAAAAAAAAGCACTGAAAACTGTGTGTTCCCATAGACCGCAATGTAAATATACATGTATATGCTTATATACATATATATTTATGTGCTAATATGTGTATATATATATATATATATATATATATATATATATATATATATATATATATACAGTATATGTATATACAGTATTCCTATACATATATATTTATGTGCTAATATGTGTATATATATATACAGTATATGTATATACAGTATTCCTATACATATATATTTATGTGCCAATGTGTGTATATATACAGTATATGTATATACAGTATTCCTATACATATATATTTATGTGCTAATATGTGTATATATACAGTATATGTATATACAGTATTCCTATACATATATATTTATGTGCTAATATGTGTATATATATATATATACAGTATATGTATATACAGTATTCCTATACATATATATTTATGTGCTAATATGTGTGTATATATATATATATATATATATATATATATATATATATATACAGTATATGTATATACAGTATTCCTATACATATATATTTATGTGCTAATATGTGTATATATATACAGTATATGTATATACAGTATTCCTATACATATATATTTATGTGCTAAAATGTGTATATATACAGTATATGTATATACAGTATTCCTATACATATATATTTATGTGCTAATATGTGTATATATATATATATATATATATATACAGTATATGTATATACAGTATTCCTATACATATATATTTATGTGCTAATATGTGTATATATACAGTATATGTATATACACTATTCCTATACATATATATTTATGTGCTAATATGTGTATATATACAGAATATGTATATACAGTATTCCTATACATATATATTTATGTGCTAATATGTGTATATATACAGTATATGTATATACAGTATTCCTATACATATATATTTATGTGCTAATATGTGTATATATACAGTATATGTATATACAGTATTCCTATACATATATATTTATGTGCTAATATGTGTATATATATATATATACAGTATATGTATATACAGTATTCCTATACATATATATTTATGTGCTAATATGTGTGTATATATATATATATATATATATATATATATATACAGTATATGTATATACAGTATTCCTATACATATATATTTATGTGCTAATATGTGTATATATACAGTATATGTATATACAGTATTCCTATACATATATATTTATGTGCTAATATGTGTATATATACAGTATATGTATATACAGTATTCCTATACATATATATTTATGTGCTAATATGTGTATATATACAGTATATGTATATAAAGTATTCCTATACATATATATTTATGTGCTAATATGTGTATATATACAGTATATGTATATACAGTATTCCTATACATATATATTTATGTGCTAATATGTGTATATATATACAGTATATGTATATACAGTATTCCTATACATATATATTTAAAAATGCTGCACATCAATGTGCTACTTACCCCCTTCGCTGCAAGAGGCTCTGATGCCGTCTCTGACGGCATCTGCACGAGACTCCCATAGGAGCCTATGGAAGCATGCTCTCATGAGCGCAATGCTTTCTAGCAATGTGAATGCGAGCTTGTGATCGCATTGCGATTTACTTGTAATACCAGCGTACATTGTGCGCTGGTATTACAAAGTGGAGCGCTAATATCGCTTTTACACAAGCGATATTTAGCATTCCACTTGTAATCTAGCCCAAAATGTTTAATCAAAGAAATAATGTACCCTTGATTTTTCTCCCCTTGTTCACAATGATCCAATTTACCATTAAATTGTTTACCTTTATCTTTGCATTTGAAATATCTGTTTTTGTCTGTGGTATCCTTACTGATCCTGAATGTTTCTATGCTTAAGTATATACTATAGAAAGGTTGTGCAAACATAGCCAGTTGAAGAAATTAAACTCTTGGTGGGGGTTAGGAGAGATACGTAATAAAATATTAATTTGCAATTGTTCTCTCTAAGTATTGGGCTTTGGTACAAAAAATAGATATAGTATAAAGAAGCATGTGTGTGTACAGAAAGTGATAAAATAAGGAGATCTGATTTACCTGCAAGCTCAACTCATTTTAATGGGTTGTGGTTTCAAAGATCAAAAACAGCTATTTCATACACAAAACTAAATTCTAGAAGCAAACTGTCATATATTTTATACCCTGCAGCTGGTATAACAAGCAATTTGAAACACATTAAGGGAACAACAATTTTACAGTACACCGTCCTTTTAAAGAAAATAAAAACATAACAATATTCATTAATTTATTTATTTATTGTGCCTGCTTTTGCTGTTTGTTACACAGTAATTGAGTACAAGCTCATTTACATTTGTCTTTAACCACTCATATAAAAAGAAACCAGAAGAGACACTAAACCCATTGCAATTACAATATATATATATATATATCTTTTGTCTTAATATAAAATGCTGCAATTGTTTTTATTTGGGGGCTTTTTTATTTTCATAGGGATTAGGTTTAATTTTTTTTATTTTTGATAATTTGGTTTATTATTTTTTGTAATGTTAGAGTTTTTTATTTTTTGAAATCTTAGATTAATTTAATCTTATTTTTTTTTTTTTTAAGTAATGTTACCTTTTTTCTTTTAATTGTTTGTAACTTAGTATTTTTTAATTTAGGTAATTGGGGTTAATTTAGGGGGTGTTAGGTTAGGGGGCTAAGTAATTTAATTTGCTATTTGCGTTGTGTGGGTTTGGCGGTTTAGGGGTTATTAGTTTTATTAGGATTATTGCGTTGTTAATAGATTTAAAAGGTTTGTTGCAATGTGGGTTAATGGTGGATTAGGGGTTAATAGCTTTAATAGGTACTAAGCGATGTGGGTGAATGGTGGATTAGGGGTTAATAGTTTAATTAGGCATATTGCGTTGTGGGGGGGTTGTCGGTTTAGGGGTTAATACTTTTATTATTAGTTCTAATGTAGGTTTAAAGGCAGATATAGGGGTTTTATGTGTTGGGTTTATTTTTGGGAGGCGGGTTAGACTTTTACGGGAGATTTTATATTTTTTTTATTTTCATAGGTGCCGGCATTTTCTAAAGTACCGTAAGTCACTGGCGACTCCAGAAATTTTTATTTACGCTCATTTCTGGACATCGCTAGTTTATCCAACTTACGGCACTTTATGAACTGCCGGTGCTGTATATGTGATACCCCGATGTGCGAGGTGAAATTACGGGTGGCGCGGGTTTCAGCAGTTGCACTGAAGCCTGCACCACATGTGTAATCTCGCCCCAATTAGGGAAATATATGTAGCAGGGTTAGCATTGACTCCAACATCGCAATACAAGATTTGCTATGCAGCACAACCCCTGCCTGATTTGCTATGCAGCACTACCACTGTCTGATTTGTTATGCAACACTACCGTTGTCTTATTTGCTATGCAGCACAACCACTGTCTGATTTGTTATGCAGCATTACCACCCACTGTCTGATTTGTTATGCAGCACTACCGTTGTCTGATTTGTTATGCAGCACAACCACTGTCTGATTTGCTATGCAACACTACCACTGTCTGATTTGTTATGCAGCACTATCACTGTATGATTTGTTATGCAGCACAACCACTGTCTGATTTGCTATGCAGCACAACCATTGTCTGATTTGCTATGCAGCACAATCACTGTCTGATTTGCTATGCAGCACAACCATTGTCTGATTTGCTATGCAGCACTACCACTGTCTGATTTGTTATGCAGCACAACCACTGTCTGATTTGCTATGCAGCACTACCATTGTCTGATTTGTTATGCAGCCCTATCACTGTATGATTTGTTATGCAGCACAACCACTGTCTGATTTGCTATGCAGCACAACCACTGTCTGATTTTCTATGCAGCACTACCACTGTCTGATTTGTTATGCAGAACTACCACTGTCTGATTTGCTATGCGGAACTACCATTGTCTGATTTGCTATGCAGCACAACCACTGTCTGATTTTCTATGCAGCACTACCATTGTCTGATTTGCTATGCAGCACTACCACTGTCTGATTTGCTATGCAGCACAACCATTGTCTGATTTTCTACGCAGCACAACCACTGTCTGATTTTCTATGCAACACAACCATTCTCTGATTTGCTATGCAGCACTACCACTGTCTGATTTGTTATGCAGCACAACCACTTTCTGATTTGCTATGCAGCACTACCATTGTCTGATTTGCTATGCAGCACTACCACTGTCTGATTTGTTATGCAGCACAACCACTGTCTAATTTGCTATGCAGCACAACCATTGTCTGATTTGCTATGCAGCACTACCACTGTCTGATTTGTTATGCAGCACAACCACTGTCTGATTTGCTATGCAGCACTACCACTGTCTGATTTGCTATGCAGCACAACCACTGTCTGATTTGCTATGCAGCACTACCATTGTCTGATTTGCTACGCAGCACTACCACTGTCTGATTTGCTATGCAGCACAACCATTGTCTGATTTGCTATGCAGCACAACCACTGTCTGATTTGCTATGCAACACAACCATTGTCTGATTTGCTATGCAGCACTACCACTGTCTGATTTGTTATGCAGCACAACCACTTTCTGATTTGCTATGCAGCACTACAATTGTCTGATTTGCTATGCAGCACAACCACTGTCTGATTTGTTATGCAGCACAACCACTGTTTGATTTGCTATGCAGCACAACCATTGTCTGATTTGCTATGCAGCACTACCACTGTATGATTTGTTATGCAGCACAACCACTGTCTGATTTGCTATGCAGCAGTACCACTGTCTGATTTGCTATGCAGCACAACCACTGTCTGATTTGCTATGCAGCACAACCATTGTCTGATTTGCTATGCAGCACAACCACTGTCTGATTTACTATGCAGCACTATCACTGTCTGATTTGCTATGCAGCACAACCATTGTCTGATTTGCTATGCAGCACTACCACTGTCTGATTTGTTATGCAGCACAACCACTGTCTGATTTGCTATGCAGCACTACCACTGTCTGATTTGCTATGCAGCACAACCATTGTCTGATTTGTTATGCAGCACAACCACTGTTTGATTTGCTATGCAGCACAACCATTGTCTGATTTGCTATGCAGCACTACCACTGTATGATTTGTTATGCAGCACAACCACTGTCTGATTTGCTATGCAGCAGTACCACTGTCTGATTTGCTATGCAGCACAACCATTGTCTGATTTGCTATGCAGCACAACCATTGTCTGATTTGCTATGCAGCACAACCACTGTCTGATTTACTATGCAGCACTATCACTGTCTGATTTGCTATGCAGCACAACCATTGTCTGATTTGCTATGCAGCACTACCACTGTCTGATTTGTTATGCAGCACAACCACTGTCTGATTTGCTATGCAGCACAACCACTGTCTGATTTGCTATGCAGCACAACCATTGTCTGATTTGCTATGCAGCACTACCACTGTCTGATTTGCTATGCAGCACTACCACTGTCTGATTTGCTATGCAGCACTACCACTGTCTGATTTGCTATGCAGCACAACCACTGTCTGATTTGCTATGCAGCACAACCACTGTCTGATTTGCTATGCAACACAACCATTGTCTGATTTGCTATGCAGCACTACCACTGTCTGATTTGTTATGCAGCACAACCACTTTCTGATTTGCTATGCAGCACTACAATTGTCTGATTTGCTATGCAGCACTGCCACTGTCTGATTTGTTATGCAGCACAACCACTGTCTGATTTGCTATGCAGCACTACCACTGTCTGATTTGCTATGCAGCACAACCACTGTCTGATTTGCTATGCAGCACAACCACTGTCTGATTTGCTATGCAGCACAACCATTGTCTGATTTGCTATGCAGCACAACCACTGTCTGATTTACTATGCAGCACTATCACTGTCTGATTTGCTATGCAGCACAACCATTGTCTGATTTGCTATGCAGCACTACCACTGTCTGATTTGTTATGCAGCACAACCACTGTCTGATTTGCTATGCAGCACTACCACTGTCTGATTTGCTATGCAGCACAACCATTGTCTGATTTGTTATGCAGCACAACCACTGTTTGATTTGCTATGCAGCACAACCATTGTCTGATTTGCTATGCAGCACTACCACTGTATGATTTGTTATGCAGCACAACCACTGTCTGATTTGCTATGCAGCAGTACCACTGTCTGATTTGCTATGCAGCACAACCACTGTCTGATTTGCTATGCAGCACAACCATTGTCTGATTTGCTATGCAGCACAACCACTGTCTGATTTACTATGCAGCACTATCACTGTCTGATTTGCTATGCAGCACAACCATTGTCTGATTTGCTATGCAGCACTACCACTGTCTGATTTGTTATGCAGCACAACCACTGTCTGATTTGCTATGCAGCACAACCACTGTCTGATTTGCTATGCAGCACAACCATTGTCTGATTTGCTATGCAGCACTACCATTGTCTGATTTGCTATGCAGCACTACCACTGTCTGATTTGCTATGCAGCACTACCACTGTCTGATTTGCTATGCAGCACTACCACTGTCTGATTTGCTATGCAGCACAACCACTGTCTGATTTGCTATGCAGCACAACCACTGTCTGATTTGCTATGCAACACAACCATTGTCTGATTTGCTATGCAGCACTACCACTGTCTGATTTGTTATGCAGCACAACCACTTTCTGATTTGCTATGCAGCACTACAATTGTCTGATTTGCTATGCAGCACTACCACTGTCTGATTTGTTATGCAGCACAACCACTGTCTGATTTGCTATGCAGCACAACCATTGTCTGATTTGCTATGCAGCACTACCACTGTCTGATTTGTTATGCAGCACAACCACTGTCTGATTTGCTATGCAGCACTACCACTGTCTGATTTGCTATGCAGCACTACCACTGTTTGATTTGAATTTAGCCACCAATCAGCAAGCGCTACCCAGGTGCTGAACTAAAAATGGGCCAGCTCCTCAGCTTACATTCCTGCTTTTTAAATACAGATACCAGGAGAATGAAGAAAATTCGATAATAGGAGATAATTAAAAAGTTGCTTGAAATGTCATGCTCTATATGAATCATGATTCAAAATTTGGGTTTCATATCCCTTTAACTAGCAATGGGATGGTATGTAATTGGGTGGGGGGGCAAATGTATCCTCGCCTGTGTGGCCAAAAATCCTAGCACTGGCCCTGAACGCAACCTGTCGAGTGCAAAAATCTTAATTCTAGCACAATTAACAATCAAACGGGAGTGTTAATTTGCGCTCCACCCATAATCTGGCCTTTTGACAGCAGATAAGAACCAGAAGGTCCATAAAGTCTTCCTATTTCCTTCTGAAGTCTAAGTTTAAAGGGACATAGTTGAAAAATAATAACATGTTCTGTGATTTGGTAGCTACACACATATGCCAGCCCTGAATCCAAAACATCAGTGCATTAAAACAATGCAATAATAACAATTCTCTAGCACATAATAGTATTTTATTATTGCTCTTGTATGCCCCTTTAAATAATTCTTATGACAGCCTTATGCATATACCATACATCATTGTATACCCATAAATTATTTGGCATTACCGCCTCTACTGGAGGTCTATTCCATGAATCAAATACACATATTATGGCCCTTCATGTGAAAGATATGTTTTTTCACAAGTGATTCATAGGAGATCAAAATATGGTGAAGGGGTATATGAAACTTAAAGGGACATAACAATTACATGCTCTATCTAAATCATGAAATTATTCCTCCTGGCAATTTAGTTTTATACTAGCAGCACTTCATGATGCTGAAGACACTCTATAGCATGCATGTATGTGTGCGTATATATATATAAAGAAAAACCATAAAAAACTACAGGGTAGTTAAAATAAAGCTTTTCCAGACCCCTTTATTGCGCTATCATACTACACAGTATCTATTAGGTTACAATTTGAACTTTCTACATATATATATTTTGTCTATTTCAGTTAAAAACAAAATAAAGAAGAGTTGGGGACAGTCACATGCATCACAATCGACTGACACCATGGTGTTCTGTGACCCTTTTACATCCTACACAACAAGGGGAATGACACAAAGGTTGGCAAAAAAAGGTAAACATGAAATATCTGTAGATAGGAAAAGGTGAAATGAGAGTAAGAGGGAAAAAGAGAGAGTTTTATAGATAGGGGATGTGCAAATAGATAGATGGCTTCAATAAGAGAGAAGAGTTGTACCTGTCAGTATATATTAACATCTATAAAAAAAATCCTAACAGCTACCTCAAGTTTTTTTAAAAATATATTAATTAAAGGGATGCTAAATCCAATTTTTTTTCTTTCATGATTCAGATAGAGAATACAATTTATAGCAACTTTCTAATTTACTCTTATTGTCAATTTTTCTTTGTTCTATTGCTGTCTTTATTTGATAAAGCAGGAATTTAACTTAAGAGCCGGATCATTTTTAGTTCAGAACCTGGGTAGTGTTTGCTTATTGGTGGCTAAATGTAGCAAACCAATCAGCAAGTGCTACCCAGGTGCTGAATCGAAAATGGGCCAGCTTCTAACCTTACTTTCCTGCTTTTTCAAATAAAGATAGCAAGAGAACAAAGAAAAAATAATAATAGGAGTAAATTAGAAAGTAGCTTAAAATTGCGTGCTCTATCTGAATCATGAAAGAAAAAAATGTGGGTTTAGTATCCCTTTAATTGTACTCCAAATTCACAACAGGCTAAAACCATATGCATCAAATTATAAATACATTTTAAACAGATTATCCACAGGTTGAATGAAAATATCTAAATATAAAAAATATATTTAAAGGGACAGTTTTGTAGAATTTTTTTATTGTTTAAAAAGATAAACCCTTCATTACTTATTCCTCAGTTTTGCATAACTAACACTGTTATATTAATACACTTTAAACCTTGTGAGTCAAGTCAAAATTAAACTTTCATGATTCAGATTGGGCAATTTTAAACAACTTTCCAATTTACTTTTATCATCAAATTTGCTTTGTTCTCTTGGTTTTCTTTCTTTGTTTAAAACTAAACCTAGGTAGGCTTAAACAAATTTCTAACCCGTTGAAGGCCGCCTCTTATCTGAATGTATTTTTTAAGTTTTTCACAGATAGTCAGCGCTAGTTCATGTGTGTCATATAGATAACATTGTGCTCACTCCCGTGGAGTTGTTTATGAGTCAGCACTAATTGGCTAAAATCCAAGTCTGTCAAAAGAACTGAAATAAGGGGGCAGTCTGCAGAGGCTTAGATGCAAGGTAATCACAAAGGTAAAAAGTATATTAATATAACTGTGTTGGCTATGCAAAACTAGGAAATGAGTAATAAAGGGATTATCTATCTTTTTAAACAATACAAATTCTGGCGTTTACTGTCCCTTTAAGAGCTTAGAGGTTCGACCTTGATATTGCTTGGAACAGGGGCACTATATGAGGAAGATTTAAATAAACATTTTATTTAAATGTAATTATATTTTAAATTGGGAACACTTGTCCATTTGAGGAAGACACTAACTTTTTTATTTTTCAGTTGTGCTTAGACCTTGTATTTCATTTCCATATAAATCTGGCAGTCTTGACTTTCGTTTATGTTTCTGAATTCACTGGGTGTAAATAGACTTTGAAATTCCATGCTGACCTGTTTAAAAACAGATGGCTGGGGAGTCAGATGGTCCCCCTAAAATTGGATCTTTATTTAAATGATGCCAATGTTTATTAAGAGTCCATATATAGTTACTGTATATTGGGAGTTATATTCCATTATAAACTGTACTTTTAGGTAGTTATCCGCCTTCTCGTTTCCTTTCTTTTTATGTCTATAAGTTAACAGATCCTTACAGTCTTTAGATCTTGCCACTGCTATAGCCTGTGTTATAATATTCCCATCATATCCTCTTTCTAAAAATCTCTTTTCTAATACCTTAACTTGTAAAAATCTTTTAGACTAGTACAGTTTTTTCCCCCGCAAATCCTAAAAAACTGGCTTTTTGAAATAATATTCATCCTTCACTGTAAGTGGCAGCTCTCATTGTGTATTTACAGTATAAAGAAGTGAGCACACCCCTGTGTAATATCACTTAAAGGGACATAAAACCGGAAAATGTTCTTTCATGATTTAGATAGAAAATACAATTTAAAACAACTTTTCAATTTACTTCTATTATCTACCTTTGCTTTGTTCTCTTGGTATCTGCTGTTGAAAAGCATATCTAGATAGGCTCGGGGGCTGGGATCTAGCTGCTGATTGGTGGCTGCACAAATATACCTTTTATCATTGGTTTATTGATGTGCTCTGCTTGCTCCCAATAGGGCATTGTATCTCCTTTAATAAAAGATACAAGAAAATGAAACAAAATTGATAACTAAATTGGAAAGAACATTTTCCGGTTTTATGTCCCTTTAAGTGATATTGTACAGGGGTGTGCTCACTTCTTTATGCTGTACACATGATTCAAAATCGTATCACCTCTCAATAATTCTATTATTTTAAAGTTGACAAGTGAATGATTTCCTCTTAAGAACAATCAAAACCAAAAACTTTAGAAACACTATATTGAAGATACAGACTCCAAAGTAAAGCCTGTATAACTATATACCTTGATACATTTTTACCAGTTTCATGGTTTTCCTCTTGCTATTTTCTGTTACATTTTGCTTGGAAGTAAAAGCAGCTATCTGTAGACAATACCACCATCTAGTGGTTGTAAATGAATAGAACACTAGGTACACGTATACATACTGCGTATGCAATGCCCTCTCAGTATGTTCAGAAATATGACAGTAGTAAAGTTATGCTATGTATCATATGTTTCTAATTTACAGATAGTGTTGGGTTGTTTTTTATCATCAATAACATATTCACAAAATTCACTCAATAAACTAATACATTGGTATCACTATCTAGTACATTAACCTTTTTCACCATATACTCTCGTCCTACAGAACATTTTCTGGATGGAATAAATAAGTAAAATATATCCACTAAACCCTCTTAGCCTATAAAATCATTTCACTTTTACTCTTTGCTTTAATAATATATTCCGATTTAACAAAAGGAGAAATAAAATGTGTTTTTGGATATCCAAAGTAATCTTTTTTAATATATAATTCCCATTTTTTTTTTTTTTTGAGAAAAAAAATCTGAACCTGTTAATCTGAATCAATTTCAGTGTCAAATTGTTCCAGAATAATTTCATTACAAATCACATTTAAAAAATCCTTAAACTGAGTATTTTGGAGTTTTCCACATTCTCATGATTTAATTCCTTACTACAAACAAAACTGCAAATAAAAAGATACTCTCAAAAGCTTTTAACTATCAGCTAGATTACAAGTTATGCACGCTATAGGGAAATTAACGAACGCAACAAAAGTTGCGTTATTTAACCCTCTATAGCGCTGCCATTACAGGTTTTCAAACAGCAGGCTTGTGCGTGCGATATGGTTGCGATGAGCTCCATACCGCACACAATCCAAGCACTGTTTTGACGTGCTCGTGCACGCTTTCCCCACAGACATCAATGGGGAGAAGGTCTCAGAAAAAAGCCTAACACCTGCGATCGCGGAAAGAAAAGCTCCATAACGCAGCCCCATTGATGTCTATGGGAAAAAATAATGTTTAAACCTAACACCCTAACATAAACCCTGAGTCTAAACACCCCTAATCTGCTGCCCCCGACATCGCCGACACCTACTTAATGTTATTAACCCCTAATCTGCCGCTCCCGATATCGTTGCCACCTAAATAAATCTATTAACCCCTAATCTGCTGCTCCCGATATCTCTGCCACTATACTAAAGTTATTAACCCCTATTCCCCTGCACCCCGACATCGCCCACACAATAATAAATCTATTAACTCCTAGTCCGACGCTCCCCGACATTGCCGCCACTATAATAAAGTTATTAACCCCTAAACCTCTGGCCTCCCACATCACTACCACTAAATAAACCTATTAACCCCTAAACCGCCAGCCCCCCACATCGCAACAACCTAAATTAATATTTATTATTATTATTATTATTATCAGTTATTTGTAGAGCGCCAACAGATTCCGCAGCGCTATTAACAAAGGCGGAATTAAACTATTAACCCCTAAACCTAACACTAAACCTAACGTAACCCTAACTTAACCCTAACCCTAACACCCCTAACTTTAACATAATTAAAATAGAGCTAAATTAAAGTTACAATTATTAACTAAATAATACCTATTTAAAACTAAATACATACTTACCTGTGAAATAAAACCTAAGCTAGCTACAATATAACTAATAGTTATATTGTAGCTATCTTAGGTTTTATTTTTACTTCACAGGTAAGTTTGTATTTATTTTAACTAGGTAGACTAGTTAGTAAATAGTTATTAACTATTTACTAACTACCTAGTTAAAAAAAAAAAAACTTACCTGTGAAATAAAACCTAACCTGCCTTACACTAACACCTACCATTACAAAAAATAAAAAACACTAAAATTTACAAAAAATAACAAACGAAATAATCTAAAACAATAAAAATGATTCATATTCTAATACCCTTTAAAATAAAAAAAAACACCCCAAAGTAAAAAAAATAATAATCTAGAATAAACTACCAAGGGCCCTTAAAAGGGCATTTTGTAGGGCATAGCCCCAAAGTTAACAAAGTTAACAGCTCTTTTGCTACAAAACAAAACAAACACCCCTTAACAGTATACAACCCCCAACCCCCAAACACACAAAATAAAAATAAAGTAAAACCTAATCTACCCATTGCCCTGAAAAGGGCATTTGTATGGGCATTGCCCTTAGAAGGGCATTTAGCTTGTTTACGAAATGCCCAAGCCCTAATCTAAAAATAAAAACCCACCCCAAAACGAAAAAAATACATTACACAAAATAACAAATTATCAAAAATAATAAAAATTATTCCTATTCTAATACCCATTTAAAAAAAAAAAATACCCCAAAATAATAAACCTAATCTAGAATAAACTACCAATAGCCCTTTAAATAGCTCTTTTACCTGAAAAAAAATACAAAGACCCACTAACATTACAAACCGCCCCCCGCCCCCCGCCCCCCCAAACCCACAAAATAAAAAAAACTATCTAACGGCTAGATTACGAGTTGTGCGTTAGAGTAAAAAAGCAGCGTTAAGAGGTCCTAACGCTGCTTTTTTACGCTCGCTGGTATTACGAGTCTTGAAGGTTTAGATGTACCACACACTTCTTTGGCCTTACCGCAAAAATGACTTATGTAAACTTTGTAAAGTCTTTTCTATGGGACTTCCATAGCGCTGATATTACGAGTCTTTCCTGGGAGGCCAAAAAGTGAGCGGTACACCCTACCCTGTCAAGAGTCCTAACGCATTTAAAAGTCAGTAGTTATGAATTTTATGATACAACGCTGTAACATAAAACTCATAATTAAAGTGCTAAAAAGTACACTAATACCCATAAACTACTTATTAACCCCTAAACCGAGGCCCTCCCGCATTGCAAATACTAAAATAAAATTTTTAACCCCTAATCTGCCGCTTCGGACTCTGCCGCCACCTTCATTATATGTATGAACCCCTAATCTGCTGACCCCAACATCGCCGCCACCTACATTATATTTATTAACCCCTAATCTGCCACCCCCAATGTCGCCGCCACCTACCTACACTTATTAACCCCTAATCTGCCTCCCCAACGTCGCCGCCACTATAATAAACATATTAACCTAAATCGCTGCACTCCCGCCTCGCAAACATTAGTTACATTTTATTAACCCCAAATCTGCCATCCCTAACATCACCGCCACCTACCTACATTTATTAACCCCTAATCTGCCGCCCCCAACGTCGCTGCCACTATATTAAAGTTATTAACCCCTAAACCTAAGTCTAACCCCCTAACTTAAATATAATTTAAATAAATCTAAATAAATATTCCTAGCATTAAATAAATTATTCCTATTTAAAACTAAATACTTACCTGTAAAATAAACCCTAAGATAGCTACAATATAACTAATAGTTACATTGTAGCCATTTTAGGATTTATTTTTATTTTACAGGCAAGTTTTTATTTATTTTAACTAGGTAAAATAGTTATTAAATAACCTAAGTTACACTAACACCTAATACTACACTATAATTAAATAAATTAACTAAATTAAATACAATTACCTAAATTAAATTAAATTAGCTAAAGTACAAAAAAAACCCACTAAATTACAGAAAATAATAAACAAATTACAGAAATTCAAACTAATTACACCTAATCTAATAGCCCTATTAAAATAAAAAAGCCCCCCCCCCCAAAAAAAAACAAAAACCTAGCCTAAACTAAACTACCAATAGCCCTTAAAAGGGCCTTTTGTGGGCATTGTCCCAAAGTAATCAGCTCTTTTACCTGTATAAAAAAATACAAACAACCCCCCAACAGTAAAACCCACCACCCACACAACCCCCCCCAAATAAAATACTATCTAAAAGAACCTAAGCTTCCCATTGCCCTGAAAAGGGCATTTTGATGGGCATTGCCCTTAAAAGGGCAGTTAGCTCTTTGCTGCCCAAACCCTAATCTAAAAAATAAAACCCACCCAATACACCCTTAAAAAAACCTAACACTAACCCCCTGAAGATCGACTTACCGGGAGACGTCTTCATCCAAGCCGGGCGAAGTGGTCCGCCAGACGGGCAGAAGTCTTCATCCAAGCCAGGCAGAAGTGGTCCTCCAGACGGGCAGAAGTCGGATCCATCTTCAAGACATCCGACGCAGAGCATCCTCCAACCTTTAAGTGACGTCATCCAAGATGGCGTCCCTTAGATTCCGATTGGCTGATAGAATTCTATCAGCCAATCAGAATTAAGGTAGAAAAAATCCTATTGGATGATGCAATCAGCCAATAGGATTGAGCTTGCATTCTATTGGCTGATTGGAACAGCCAATAGAATGCGAGCTCAATCCTATTGGCTGATTGGATTGGTACCTTCATTCTGTTTTACTAGTCGGATGAAGAGGATGCTCCGCATCGGATGTCTTGAAGATGGACCCGCTCTGCGCTGGATGGATGAAGATAGAAGATGCCGTCTGGATGAAGACTTCTGCCCATCTGGAGGACCACTTCTACCCGGCTTGGATGAAGACTTCAGACCGTCTGGAGGACCACTTCTGCCCGGCTTGGATGAAGACTTCTGCCTGTCTGGAGGACCACTTCACCCGGCTTGGATGAAGACATCTCCCGGTAAGTCGATCTTCAGGGGGTTAGTGTTAGTTTTTTTTAAGGGTGCATTGGGTGGGTTTTATTTTTAAATTAGGGGTTTGGGCTGCAAAAGAGCTAACTGCCCTTTTAAGGGCAATGCCAATCCAAATGCCCTTTTCAGGGCAATGGGGAGCTTAGGTTTTTTTAGTTAGGATTTTATTTGGGGGGTTGGTTATGTGGGTGGTGGGTTTTACTGTTGGGGGGGTTGTTTGTATATTTTTTAACAGGTAAAAGAGCTGATTACTTTGGGGCAATGCCCCGCAAAAGGCCCTTTTAAGGGCTAGTGGTAGTTTAGTTTAGGCTAGGGGTTTTTTTTTATTTGGGGGGGGGCTTTTTTATTTTAATAGGCTATTAGATTAGGTGTAATTAGTTTAAATTTCTGTAATTTGTATATTATTTTCTGTAATTTAGTGTTTGTTTTTTTTGTACTTTAGCTAATTTAATTTGATTTATTTAATTGTATTTAATGTAGGGAATTTATTTAATTGTAGTGTAGTGTTAGGTGTTAATAACTATTTAATAACTATTCTACATAGTTAAAATAAATACAAACTTGTCTGTAAAATAAAAATAAATCCTAAGGTTGCTACAATGTAACTATTAGTTATATTGTAGCTTGCTTAGGGTTTATTTTACAGGTAAGTATTTAGTTTTAAATAGGAATAATTTAGTTAATGATAGGAATATTTATTTAGATTTATTTAAATTATATTTAAGTTAGGGGGTGTTAGGTTTAGGGTTAGACTTAGGTTTAGGGGTTAAGAACTTTAATAAAGTGGCGGCGATGTTGGGGGCGGCAGATTAGGAGTTCATAAATGTAGGTAGGTGGCATCGATGTTAGGGCCGGCAGATTAGGGGTTAATAATATTTAACTAATGTTTGCGAGGCGGGAGTGCGGCGGTTTAGGGATTAATATGTTTATTATAGTGGCGGCGGCATTGGGGGCGGCAGATTAGGGGTTAATAAGTGTAGGCTACAGAAAAAATGTATAACAGGAGCACCAGGTATGAGGATAAAACATTAAACTTTATTAGAACATAAAGGGTATCATAACCCCTGGGTAAGAACATACATGTATAATAGTCAAACAGATGAAAAAAGGCTGACCGGTTTCGGCTGTTGCCTTACTCCTAGCCTGCAGGACTTACTTACATTTTTATGCATAACAGTGCACACACCTTAACCATTCCCCTAATTGTACGTTATAAGTAAGCATTTTTTGTTAATAAGTGTAGGTAGGTGGCGGCGAAATTGGGGCAGCAGATTAGGGGTTAATAATATAATGCAGGTGTTGGCGATGTCGGGGGCGGCAGATTAGGGTTAATAAGTGTAAGATTAGGGGTGTTTAGACTCGGGGTTCATGTTAGGGTGTTAGGTGTAGACATAAATTTTATTTCCTCATAGGAATCAATGGGGCTGCGTTAGGGAGCTTTACGCTGCTTTTTTGCAGGTGTTAGACTTTTTTTCATACTTACAGGTAAGTATTTAGTTTTAAATAGGAATAATTGAGTTAATGATAGGAATATTTATTTAGATTTATTTAAATTATATTTAAGTTAGGGGTGTTAGGTTTAGGGTTAGACTTAGGTTTAGGGGTTAAGAACTTTAATATAGTGGCGGCGACGTTGGGGGCGGCAGATTAGGAGTTCATAAATGTAGGTAGGTGGCGTTGATGTTAGGGCCGGCAGAATAGGGGTTAATAATATTTAACTAATGTTTGCGAGGCGGGAGTGCGGCAGTTTATGGGTTAATATGTTTATTATAGTGGCGGCGGTGGCATTGGGGGTGGCAGATTAGGGGTTAATAAGTGTAGGTAGGTGGCGGCGAAATTGGGGCAGCAGATTAGGGGTTAATAATATAATGCAGGTGCCGGCGATGTCGGGGGCGGCAGATTAGGGTTAATAAGTGTAAGATTAGGGGTGTTTAGACTCAGGGTTCATGTTAGGGTGTTAGGTGTAATCAATGGGGCTGTGTTAGGGAGCGTTACGCTGCTTTTTTGCAGGTGTTAGACTTTTTTTCAGTCGGCTCTCCCCGTTGATTCCTATGGGGAAATCGTGCACGAGCACGTTACACCAGCTCACTGCTGACTTAAGAAGCGCTGGTATTGGAGTGCGGTAAGGAACAACATTTTGCTCAACGCTCACTTCTTGTATTTTAACAACGGGTTTGTAAAAACCTGTAATACCAGCACTGTAGGTAAGTGAACAGTGAGAGAAAACTGCTCGTTAGCACCGCACAGCCTCTAACGCAAAACTTGTAATCTAGGTGTAAGAAACCTAAACTACCCATTGCCCTGAAAATGGCATTTGTATGGGCATTGCCCTTAAAAGGGCATTTAGCTTGTTTACGAATTGCCCAAACACTAAACTAAAAAAAAACCCCACACAAAAACCCTTAAAAAAAACTATCACTAACCCCCGAAGATCCACTTACAGTTTTTGAAGTCCCGTTTGAATGATCTTCATCCAGGCTGGGAAGTCCTCATCCAGGTAGCGAAAAGTCTTCATCCAGACGGCCTCTTCTATCTTCATCCAGGTGGTGAAGTCCTCATCCAGGCGGCGAGAAGTCTTTATCCAGGTGGCATCTTCTATCTTTATCCCGGCGGAGCGGGTCCATTCTGAAGACATCCGGCGCGGAGCATCCTCTTCATACGGTGGCCGCCGTATACTGAATCTTCAATGCAAGGTACGCGATTCAAAATGGCGTCCCTTGCATTCCTATTGGCTGAATTGATTTTGGAAATTCAAATCAGCCAATAGGATGAGAGCTTCTGAAATTCTATTAGCTATCAAATTATAATGGCGGCAGAATTAGGGGTTAATAACTTTAGTATAGTGGGGGCGATGTGGGTGGATGGCAGATTAGGGGTTAATAATATTAGTATAGTTGCGGCAATTTCGGGGAGCGGCAAAATAGGGGTTAATAATTTTTAGTAGTGGCGGCGATGTCGGGGAGCGTTAATAACTTTAATACAGTATTTGCGATGCGGGAGGGCCTTGGTTTAGGGGTTAATAGGTAGTTTATGGGTGTTTAGTGTACTTTGTAACACTTTAGTTATGAGTTTTATGTAACAGTTTTGTAGCGTAAAACTCATAACTGCTGCTCTCAGATTGCGGAACGGATCTTGTCGTTATAGGCTGGAACGCAAGCTTTTTAGACTCACCTCAAAACTTGGAATGGCTGCGCTATGGAAGTCCCATGAAAAAACGTAATTTTTATGAGTGCGGGACTGACGTTGTGTTACAGGCTAAAATGCTTGCGGTACAGTTATACCGACAAGACTTATAATGGCTGTGGTACTGTTTTAACGCTGAAATCACAATTTTTTCAGCGTTAAAACACGAACGCAAAACTAGGTGTATGTTTGCTTAGTATTTTGGATACCCAATGAAACACGTTTCACCAAAAACTGCTAAATTTTGGTGCAGTCAAAAACACAATTTATAATGTCAGCTCCTACTTAGCTACATTTTTTTACAAAAATGATCTTGATTTTTCTTGCATTTTATCATCATTTTAGGTGTGATGTATACTAAAGTCAATAATCCATGTGTGATAAAACAGATCTGCTTGCCCAAATCATACTTCCTATCCATACCCATAAATCCTATTCCAGCTGCACATTAACTCTGCTAATATTTTATTTTAATGCCAAAAGACCACCTACCTTCTTTACCCTATTTGTATGCTTGGTTTGAAAAGTTTTGAAGTAATATACAACAAGATTGCTGCAATTCTTGGTAAAGTGACTAAAATGTGTGGGTACTTTATTCCTGATTGTAGGCAAACATGAAGGTGTTGTAAAAGGTAATAACACACACTCACAAACACATATGTAAAAGAAGAAAAGAGAGAGCGCACAAGAACGACTCAAGTGTAAATCTTTATTAAACAAAATGCACACACTTTTTTTGTTGCACTTACTAGATCAAAATTAAAAGTCAGCATTCAGGATAAAACTTTCAATCCTCAGAGTTTCTGTCGCCTTGCACTGCCGCCTAGGATAGCAGTGTTTACCTGATGTTCTGGCAGGCACACAGAGAAACAAGGTCTTTATACAGGACTTTTCCGGATGCCCTGACGAGCTTCTTATTTGCCTGGATGTAGAGGACAGATAGTGCTTCGGTTTGAGCGTCGGACCTGTCAGACGGTACCTGACGCGTTTCCCCCGGTCTACGGCCGGGCTTTCTCAAAGGTATATGACGGATGTTTTCCTTTTTGCCGCCCTTGGTCTTTAAACAGCTTGTGACCAATCAGAAGCGGTAGGTGTGTTTCCTGGAGCCAATCCCTGACTCTGATTCTGAGGTTATTTCGTAGTAGATTACAGACCAATCAAACTTTAGTGGGTATGTCTGTTCGATGCACATAAAATTAAAGAGCCTGTTAAATCCAAAGTACCGTACTGTCATACCGTCTCTGTCAGACTATAAATGAGAGACATAATGCGGAAAACAAAGTCTCTGTTGGATAAATGTCTCTGTTAAATAGATGTATAACGGACTAAAAAACGGAGGACAAGGTACCCCCTCCAAATTTACAACTTCAAAATATTGCAATCTAAAATAAAATAAACAATACATGGGAAAACTTTTATATATAAGGTAACATTAACTTCCAATGTTTCCCTAAATGTCGCAACAATGCATATTTCATTGTTCTCACATCAACATTGGATGCAACATATTTAAAAATTACATTATATTTCATACATTATTGAACCCTATAAATAATTATAACTAAGTAAAATGAATCATTCCTTAAAACTACGGTTATACAAAACAAGAAAAACCCTTCAAAGTATCTCACTAAAAGCTATAGGTGTACTTTGTTGATATGAAATGTTTTTAATGATTTAAAAAAAAAAACTCATTCGCTTTTTTAAAATAATTAATTAATTTGTATATGATTTGTAACCTATTTAAAAAGCTGTATAAAAAAGCTGTATAAAAATTCTTAAAGACCAAAAATAAATAATGAATATATAAAATGGATTATGCTAAAAATGGTATTAAATACATATAAATATATATATACACATAAAAAATATATATACACACATATGTATATACACATACGTGCCTATATATATATGCATACATATACATGTCAAAGAGGACTACTAAATTTAATGAAATGATAAAATGATAATATGAATATTCTATATGTAAATTTTATATTTTTATTTTTATAAATAAAAATTCAAGTTTATTTATATTATATTATATCAACACAAACGTTGCATTAGGGGACCACCTGATCTATTGTTTACGCTTATACTGAAACATTATAATGAAAAAATGACTAAAATTTATATTAAATGTATTAATTATTTGTGGGCTCAAATGAAGGCGGCTACATCTATGTCTATATTTAAACCATGTGGTTGTAGAGTTTTCAATCTATAAATCCACTTTGTTTCTAATTTCCTAAGTTCTAAAAGGCGATTAGGTTTTGTGATAGATACATTATCTATAACCTGTACCTTAAGGGAACTGGGGTTATTACCATGACATTCCAAAAAATGTTTTGGAACGCTATGATTAGTCATCTTTTCTTTGATGTTATAGATATGTTCGTTTACTCGTCTTCTAAATTTACGTTTCGTGCGGCCTACATATAGTAGGCCGCATCCGCATTGCAATAAATAGACCACATATGTTGAGTCGCAATTACTCTTGGAGGAAATATTGAATGTTTCTGTTAATGTGCTATTAGAAAATGTAGGGGCTTTGTTGATATGTTTGCACATATTACATCTGGATTTTCCACATCTCATAGTGCCCTTACACTCATTTAGCCAATTTGACCCAATTTTCATTTTGCTTGCTTCATTTAACTTTTCATTAGAAAAAGTTTGCTTGGTGCTAGCATGTTTTTAAGGCTTTTTCCTTTTCTATACGTAATTGTCGGTTTTTCACCTATGAGCGGACCTAGAAGGGGATCTGATTTGAGTAATGGATAATGCTTTTTGATAATACTCTCTAAGCATTTAGAGCCTTCATTGAAAGTTGTTATAAGCCTTGGAGGTTCTATCTTTGGTGGATCTATAAGCTTACCATCTATATGAGATCCTAGTGATTTTTGTTCTATCGATTTGTTGCGAGGGAACACGTTTCTCTCTTTTACTCTCGCCCTCTCTTTTGCCTCTTGTATGAGTTCTGGGGCATAACCTTTTTCTAAGAAATTTTCTTCAAGAATTTTAGCTTCTGCCTCAAAATCAGTTTTATAAGTTGTATAAAAGTTTAAAAACAAATCAATTCAATTCAACAAGAGTGTAACGGGTAATGTCACTTTCTTGCACAGTACCTCTTGTTGGCCTCAAAAGGGTTCAAATGAAATGATAAAAATTATTCCAAATGTAAAAGGGAGAATACCCCTTTAAGAATCCAATGTCACTTGTGGTTTCCCAACACGAGTAACTCTCTTGCGCAGCTCCAATCAAACCAGGCAAATCCAAGCCTCAGTTGAAATGACAGAGATATGTAAAAGAAGAAAAGAGAGAGCGCACAAGAACGACTCAAGTGTAAATCTTTATTAAACAAAATGCACACACTTTTTTGTTGCACTTACTAGATCAAAATTAAAAGTCAGCATTCAGGATAAAACGTTCAATCCTCAGCGTTTCTGTCGCCTTGCACTGCCGCCTAGGATAGCAGTGTTTACCCGATGTTCTGGCACAAAGAGAAACAAGGTCTTTATACAGGACTTTTCCGGATGCCCTGACGAGCTTCTTATTTGCCTGGATGTAGAGGACAGATAGTGCTTCGGTTTGAGCGTCGGACCTGTCAGACAGTACCTGACGCGTTTCCCTCGGTCTACGGCCGGGCTTTCTCAAAGGTATATGACGGATGTTTTCCTTTTTGCCGCCCTTGGTCTTTAAACAGCTTGTGACCAATCAGAAGCGGTAGGTGTGTTTCCTGGAGCCAATCCCTGACTCTGATTCTGAGGTTATTTCATAGTAGATTAAAGACCAATCAAACTTTAGTGGGTATGTCTGTTCGATGCACATAAAATTAAAGAGCCTGTTAAATCCAAAGTACCGTACTGTCATACCGTCTCTGTCAGACTATAAATGAGAGACATAATGCGGAAAACAAAGTCTCTGTTGGATAAATGTCTCTGTTAAATAGATGTATAACGGACTAAAAAACGGAGGACAAGGTACCCCCTCCAAATTTACAACTTCAAAATATTGCGATCTAAAATAAAATAAACAATACATGGGAAAACTTTTATATATAAGGTAACATTAACTTCCAATGTTTCCCTAAATGTCGCAACAAGGCATATTTCATTGTTCTCACATCAACATTTTTTGGAATGTCATGGTAATAACCCCAGTTCCCTTAAGGTACAGGTTATAGATAATGTATCTATCACAAAACCTAATCGCCTTTTAGAACTTAGGAAATTAGAAACAAAGTGGATTTATAGATTGAAAACTCTACAACCACATGGTTTAAATATAGACATAGATGTAGCCGCCTTCATTTGAGCCCACAAATAATTAATACATTTAATATAAATTTTAGTCATTTTTTCATTATAATGTTTCAGTATAAGCGTAAACAATAGATCAGGTGGTCCCCTAATGCAACGTTTGTGTTGATATAATATAATATAAATAAACTTGAATTTTTATTTATAAAAATAAAAATATAAAATTAACATATAGAATATTCATATTATCATTTTATCATTTCATTAAATTTAGTAGTCCTCTTTGACATGTATATGTATGCATATATATATAGGCACGTATGTGTATATACATATGTGTGCATATATATTTTTTACGTGTATATATATTTATATGTATTTAATATAATTTTTAGCATAATCCATTTTATATATTCATTATTTATTTTTGGTCTTTAAGAATTTTTATACAGCTTTTTTATACAGCTTTTTAAATACGTTACAAATCATATACAAATTAATTAATTATTTTAAAAAAGCGAATGAGTTTTTTTTAAAATCATTAAAAACATTTCATATCAACAAAGTACACCTATAGCTTTTAGTGAGATACTTTGAAGGGTTTTTCTTGTTTTGTATAACCGTAGTTTTTAGGAAATATTCATTTTACTTAGTTATAATTATTTATAGGGTTCAATAATGTATGAAATATAATGTAATTTTTAAATATGTTGCATCCAATGTTGATGTGAGAACAATGAAATATGCATTGTTGCGACATTTAGGGAAACATTGGCCTAGATTTGGAGTTTGGCGGTAGCCGTGAAAACCAGCGTTATAGGCTCCTAACGCTGGTTTTAGGCTACCTCCAGTATTTGGAGTCACTCAAAAAAGGGTCTAACGCTCACTTTTCAGTCGCGACTTTTCCATACCGCAGATCCCCTTACGTCATTTGCGTATCCTATCTTTTCAATGGGATCTTTCTAACTCCGGTATTTAGAGTCGTGTCTGAAGTGAGCGTTAGAATTCTAACGACAAAACTCCAGCCGCAGAAAAAAGTCAGTAGTTAAGAGCTTTCTGGGCTAACGCCGGTTCATAAAGCTCTTAACTACTGTACTCTAAAGTACACTAACACCCATAAACTACCTATGTACCCCTAAACCGAGGTCCCCCCACATCGCCGCCACTCGATTAAATTTTTTAACCCCTAATCTGCCGACCGCCACCTACGTTATACTTATGTACCCCTAATCTGCTGCCCCTAACACCGCCGTATTATATTTATTAACCCCTAACCTGCCCCCCACAACGTCGCCGCCAGCTACCTACAATAATTAACCCCTAATCTGCCGACCGCAAAGCGCCGCCACCTACATTATAGCTATGTACCCCTAATCTGCTGCCCCCTAACACCGCCGACCCCTATATTATATTTATTAACCCCTAATCTGCCGCCCTCAACGTCGCCTCCACCTGCCTACACTTATTAACCCCTAATCTGCCGACCGGACCGCACCGCTATTATAATAAAGTTATTAACCCCTAATCCGCCTCACTAACCCTATAATAAATCGTATTAACCCCTAATCTGCCCTCCCTAACATCGCCGACACCTAACTTCAATTATTAACCCCTAATCTGCCGACCGGAGCTCACCGCTATTCTAATAAATGTATTAACCCCTAAAGCTAAGTCTAACCCTAACACTAACACCCCCCTAAGTTAAATATAATTTTAATCTAACGAAATTAATTAACTCTTATTAAATAAATTATTCCTATTTAAAGCTAAATACTTACCTGTAAAAAAAATACTAATATAGCTACAATATAAATTATAATTACATTGTAGCTATTTTAGGATTAATATTTATTTTACAGGCAACTTTGTAATTATTTTAACCAGGTACAATAGCTATTAAATAGTTAAGAACTATTTAATAGTTACCTAGTTAAAATAATAACAAAATTACCTGTAAAATAAATCCTAACCTAAGTTACAATTAAACCTAACACTAGACTATCATTAAATTAATTAAATAAAATATCTACAATTACCTACAATTAAACCTAACACTACACTATCAATACATTAATTAAATAAAATACCTACAAATAACTACAATGAAATAAACTAACTAAAGTACAAAAAATAAAAAAGAACTAAGTTACAAAAAATAAAAAAATATTTACAAACATAAGAAAAATCTTACAACAATTTTAAACTAATTACACCTACTCTAAGCCCCCTAATAAAATAACAAAGCCCCCCAAAATAAAAAAAATGCCCTGCCCTATTCTAAATTACTAAAGTTCAAAGCTCTTTTACCTTACCAGCCCTGAACAGGGCCCTTTGCGGGGCATGCCCCAAGAAGTTCAGCTCTTTTGCCTGTAAAAAAAAACATACAATACCCCCCCAACATTACAACCCACCACCCACATACCCCTAATCTAACCCAAACCCCCCTTAAATAAACCTAACACTAAGCCCCTGAAGATCTTCCTACCTTGTCTTCACCCTGCCAGGTTCACCGATCGGTCCAGAAGAGCTCCTCCGATGTCCTGATCCAAGCCCAAGCAGGGGGCTGAAGCTGTCCATGATCCGGTCGAAGTCTTCATCCAAGCGGGGCAGAAGAGGTCTTCCATCCGATTGAAGTCTTCATCCAGGCGGCATCTTCTATCGTCATCCATCCGGAGCGAAGCGGCAGCATCCTGAAGACCTCCGACGCGGAAAATCCATCCTGCCCGACGACTGAACGACGAATGACGGTTCCTTTAAATGACGTCATCCAAGATGGCGTCCCTCGAATTCCGATTGGCTGATAGGATTCTATCAGCCAATCGGAATTAAGGTAGGAATATTCTGATTGGCTGATGGAATCAGCCAATCAGAATCAAGTTCAATCCGATTGGCTGATCCAATCAGCCAATCAGATTGAGCTCGCATTCTATTGGCTGTACCGATCAGCCAATAGAATGCGAGCTCAATCTGATTGGCTGATTGGATCAGCCAATCGGATTGATCATGATTCTGATTGGCTGATTCCATCAGCCAATCAGAATATTCCTACCTTAATTCCGATTTGCTGATAGAATCCTATCAGCCAATCGGAATTCGAGGGACGCCATCTTGGATGACGTCCCTTAAAGGAACCGTCATTCGGCTAGTAGGCGTCGGGAGAAGAGGATGTTCCGCGTCGGATGGAAGATGATGGCTCCCGAAGAAAGAAGATTGAAGATGCCGTTGATAGAAGACTTCATCCGGATCATGGACCTCTTCAGCTCCCGCTTGGATGAAGACTTCATCCGGATCATGGACCTCTTCAGCTCCCGCTTGGATGAAGACTTCAGCCGGATCATGGACCTCTTCAGCCCCCCGCTTGGGCTTGGATCAAGACATCGGAGGAGCTCTTCAGGACGGATTGGTGAACCTGGTATGGTGAAGATAAGGTAGGAAGATCTTCAGGGGCTTAGTGTTAGGTTTATTTAAGGGGGGTTTGGGTTAGATTAGGGGTATGTGGGTGGTGGGTTGTAATGTTGGGGGGGGTATTGTATGTTTTTTTTTACAGGCAAAAGAGCTGAACTTCTTGGGGCATGCCCCGCAAAGGGCCCTGTTCAGGGCTGGTAAGGTAAAAGAGCTTTGAACTTTAGTAATTTAGAATAGGGTAGGGCATTTTGTTATTTTGGGGGGCTTTGTTATTTTATTAGGGGGCTTAGAGTAGGTGTAATTAGTTTAAAATTGTTGTAAGATTTTTCTTATGTTTGTAAATATTTTTTATTTTTTGTAACTTAGTTCTTTTTTATTTTTTGTACTTTAGTTAGTTTATTTCATTGTAGTTATTTGTAGGAATTGTATTTAATTAATTTATTGATAGTGTAGTGTTAGGTTTAATTGTAGATAATTGTAGGTATTTTATTTAATTAATTTAATGATAGTATAGTGTTAGGTTTAATTGTAACTTAGGTTAGGATTTATTTTACAGGTAATTTTGTAATTATTTTAACTAGGTAACTATTAAATAGTTCTTAACTATTTAATAGCTATTGTACATGGTTAAAATAATTACAAAGTTGCCTGTAAAATAAATATTAATCCTAAAATAGCTACAATGTAATTATAATTTATATTGTAGCTATATTAGGATTTATTTTACAGGTAAGTATTTAGCTTTAAATAGGAATAATTTATTTAATAAGAGTTAATTAATTTCGTTAGATTAAAGTTATATTTAATTTAGGGGGGTGTTAGTGTTAGGGTTAGACTTAGCTTTAGGGGTTAATACATTTATTAGAATAGCGGTGAGCTCCGGTCGGCAGATTAGGGGTTAATAATTGAAGTTAGGTGTCGGCGATGTTAGGGAGGGCAGATTAGGGGTTAATACTATTTATTATAGGGTTAGTGAGGCGGATTAGGGGTTAATAACTTTATTATAGTAGCGGTGCGGTCCGCTCGGCAGATTAGGGGTTAATTATTGTAGGTAGGTGGAGACTACGTTGGGTGCGGCAGTTTAGGGGTTAATAAATATAATATAGGGGTCGGCGGTGTTAGGGGCAGCAGATTAGGGGTACATAGGGATAATGTAAGTAGCGGCAGTTTACGGAGCGGCAGATTATGGGTTAAAAATAATATGCAGGGGTCAGCGATAGCGGGGGCGGCAGATTAGAGGTTAATAAGTGTAAGGTTAGGGGTGTTTAGACTCAGGGTACATGTTAGGGTGTTAGGTGCAGACGTAGGAAGTGTTTCCCCATAGACAACAATGGGGCTGCGTTAAGAGCTGAACGCGCTTTTTTTCCGGTGTTAGGTTTTTTTTCAGCTCAAACAGCCCCATTGTTTCCTATGGGGGAATCGTGCACGAGCACGTTTTTGAGGCTGGCCGCGTCCGTAAGCAACTCTGGTATCGAGAGTTGCAGTTGCGTTAAAAATGCTCTACGCTCCTTTTTTGGAGCCTAACGCAGCGATTCTGTGGACTCTCAATACCAGAGTTATTTTAAAGGTGCGGCCAGAAAAAAGCCGGCGTTAGCTACGCGGGTCCTTACCGACAAAACTCTAAATCTAGCCGATTGGAAGTTAATGTTACCTTATATATAAAAGTTTTCCCATGTATTGTTTATTTTATTTTAGATCGCAATATTTTGAAGTTGTAAATTTGGAGGGGGTAACTTGTCCTCCGTTTTTTAGTCCGTTATTCATCTATTTAACAGAGACATTTATCTAACAGAGACTTTGTTTTCTGCATTATGTCTCTCATTTATAGTCTGACAGAGACGGTATGACAGTACGGTACTTTGGATTTAACAGGCTCTTTAATTTTATGTGCATCGAACAGACATACCCACTAAAGTTTGATTGGTCTGTAATCTACTATGAAATAACCTCAGAATCAGAGTCAGGTATTGGCTCCAGGAAACACACCTACCGCTTCTGATTGGTCACAAGCTGTTTAAAGACCAAGGGCGGCAAAAAGGAAAACATCCGTCATATACCTTTGAGAAAGCCCGGCCGTAGACCGGGGGAAACGCGTCAGGTACCGGCTGACAGGTCCGACGCTCAAACCGAAGCACTACCTGTCCTCTACATCCAGGCAAATAAGAAGCTCCTCAGGGCATCCGGAAAAGTCCTGTATAAAGACCTTGTTTCTCTTTGTGCCAGAACATCGGGTAAACACTGCTATCCTAGGCGGCAATGCAAGGCGACAGAAACTCTGAGGATTGAACGTTTTATCCTGAATGCTGACTTTTAATTTTGATCTAGTAAGTGCAACAAAAAAAGTGTGTGCATTTTGTTTAATAAAGATTTATACTTGAGTCGTTCTTGTGCGCTCTCTCTTTTCTTCTTTTACATATCTCTGTCATTTCAACTGAGGCTTGGATTTGCCTGGTTTGATTGGAGCTGCGCAAGAGAGTTACTCGTGTTGGGAAACCACAAGTGACATTGGATTCTTAAAGGGGTATTCTCCCTTTTACATTTGGAATAATTTTTATCATTTCATTTGAACCCTTTTGAGGCCAACAAGAGGTACTGTGCAAGAAAGTGACATTACCCATTACACTCTTGTTGAATTGAATTGATTTGTTTTTAAACTTTTATGAAATGTTTATGTAATTTTATGTACATTTTATCAAATATTTCCAAATATTTATGTATTTATACTATTTTAAGATTACTTTAAGGGTTAATATAGTTAATTATTTTTTTACAAATAACTTTGTCACCTTAGGGGTTATTACAGTTAATTAATTTTTTATAAATAATTTTTATTAATTTTTTTTTATAAATAGCACTTAAAAATATTCAAAAAAATTAAAAAAATGTTTTGGGGTATACATATATACACACGTGCATACATATTATTTGTAATCCTTGTATAATAGAAGGTTACGGTTCTCTAACATATAGCACATTTACTTTACTCTTGTTCTGCACTCACAAACACACAGACCACACACACTATCATACAACACACACACTCATACAACAGACACCACACTCAAAGAACACACACTACACACTCATACAACACACATACACACTCTCATACAACACAACCCCCACACACTCCTACAACACAAACATTCATACAACACACACACACACACTCTCATACAACCTACACACACTCATAAAACACATACCACACACACTCTCATACAACACACACGCTCTCATGCAACACACACCACACTCAAAATCTCATACAACACACATACACAAACACTCATACAACAGATGCTACACACACACTCATACTTATACAACACATACCACACAAACATTCATACAACACACACACACTCTCATACAACACATATGACACATACTCTCATACAACCCACATACACTGATTCAATACATACCACACACACTCTCATACAACACACACACACTCATACAACACATACCACACACACACTCTCATACATTACACATCACACACACACTCATACAACACACATACGCAACACAATCATACAACACACATACACACACACTCTCATACAACACAAACACACTCACTCTCATATAACACAAACCACATACTCTCATATAACACAAACCACATACTCTCATATAACACAAACACACTCTCATACAACACACACACAGTCATATAACACAAACGCACACCACACACTCTCATACAACACACATACACTCATACAACACAAACACACACTCTCATATAACACAAACACACCACACACTATCATACAACACACATACACACACTCTCTCATACAACACAAACACACACACACACTCAAATACAAAACAAACACACACACACTTATACAACACACACATTCTGATACAATGCACACACCACACATATTCGCACACAGATAAAGGGGGAGAGGGTGGAAACAGAAGGGGTAGAGAGAAAACAGTGTGTGTGCTAGTTAGCCCATCAAAAAAAGACACACAAAAAACACCTTTTAAAAAAACCTGTCTGCTTTGCACGGGCTTAAGAAACCACTCATGGGGAACTTACTAGTAGGGAACGCTGAATGATATCAGTCACAAGTAGTTCACAGTAATTAACAAAACAACATTAACAGATAAATGTCAAACGACAAGAAAAAGATCATTTGTCTAAGAACTTATCTGATAAATTAATTTCTTTCATATTGACAAGAGTCCATGAGCTAGTGACATATGGGATATACAATCCTACCAGGGGGGGCAAAGTTTCCCAAACCTCAAAATGCCTATTAATAAACCCCTCACCACACCCACAATTCAGTTTAACGAATAGCCAAGAAGTGGGGTGATAGAAAAAAGGAGTAAAAAGCATCAAAAAGGAACTGGAAATATATTTGTGCTTTATACAAAAAAACATAACCACCATAAAAAGGGTGGGTCTCATGGACTCTTGCCAATATGAAAGAAATGAATTTATCATGTAAGTTCTTACATAAATTATGTTTTCTTTCATGTAATTGGCAAGAGTCCATGAGCTAGTGACCTATGGGATAGTAATACCCAAGATGTGGAACTCCACAGAAGAGTCACTAGAGAGGGAGGGATAAAATAAAAACAGCCATTTTCCGCTAAAAAATTAAATCCACAACCAAAAAAATAAGTTTTCTCATAATTGAAAAGAAAAAACTTAAAACATAAGCAGAGGAATCAAACTGAAACAGCTGCCTGAAGAACTTTTCTACCAAAAACTGCTTCCGAAGAGGCAAATACATCAAAACGGTAGAATTTAGTAATATTGATTGGTAACCTCGCCTCTTGAGATCTCCAAACCCCTTGTGCTGTCAGAGATCCCCAGACAGCTCCCCAACCTGAAAGACTTATATCTGTTGTGATTACAGTCCATGATGGACGAACAAAAGAGGCCCCTTGAATTATACAGTGGTGATTTAACCACCAAGTCAGAGAAAGTTGAACATTGGGATTTAAGGATATATTTGTATAATCCCTGCATCATTGATTCAGCATATAAAACTGGAGAGGTCTCATATGAAAACGAGCAAAGGGCATCGCGTCCGATGCTGCAGTAATGAGACCTAAAACCTCCATGCACATAGCCACTGAAGGTACTGACAGGCTGAAACCAATTTCATTTGTCTCTTTTCTGTTAGAGACAGAATCATGGACACTGAATCTATCTGGAAACCTAAAAAGGTGACCCTTGTCTGAGGAATCAAGGAAATTTTTGGTAAATTGATCCTCCAACCATGTCTTTGAAGAAACAACACTAGTTGATTCGTGTGAGATTCGTCAAAATGTAAAGACTGAGCTAGTACCAAGATATCGTCCAAATAAGGAAACACTGCAATACCCTGATTACAGAGAGTATGGCACCGAGAACTTTTGAAAAAATTCTTGGAGCTGTCGCTAGGCCAAATGGAAGAGCGACAAATTGGTAATGCTTGTCTAGAAAAGAGAATCTCAGAAACTGATAGTGGTCTGGATGAATCGGAATATGAAGATATGCATCCTGTAAGTCTATCGTGGACATATAATGACCTTGATGAACAAAAGGCAGAATAGTCCTTTTAGTCACCATTTTGAAAGTTGGCACTCTTACAAAACAGTTCAAAATTTTCAGATCCAGAACTGGCCTGAATGAATTTTATTTCTTTGGGACAATGAATAGATTTGAATAAAACTTCAGACCCTGTTCCTGAAACGGAACTGGTATAATTATCCCTGAAAAGCTCTAGATCTGAAACACACTGAGCCTTCAGTGGATTTGCTGGAACACGTGAGAGAAAAAATCTTCTCACAGGAGGTCTTACTCTGAATCCTATTCGATACCCTTGAGAGACAATGCTCTGAATCCATTGATTTTGGACAGAATCTGCCCAAATGTTTTGGAAATTTTTTAATCTGCCCCTCCCCAGCTGAGTTGGAATGAGGGACGCACCTTCATGCAGACTTGGGGGCTGGCTTTGGTTTCTTAAAAGGCTTGGATTTATTCCAACTTGAAGAGGGTTTTCAATTGGAACCAGATTCTTTGGGGGAAGGATTGGCTTTCTGTTCCTTATTCTGTCGAAAAGAACGAAAACGATTAGAAGCTTTAGATTTACCCTTAGATCTTTTATCCTGAGGTAAAAAAACTCCCTTCCCTCCAGTAACAGTTGAAATAATTTAATCCAACTGAGAACCAAATAAATTGTTACCTTGGAAAGAAAGAGATAGTAATCTAGACTTAGATACCATGTCAGCATTCCAATATTTAAGCCACAAAGCTCTTCTAGCTAAAATAGCTAAAGATATAGATTTAACATCAATTTTGATGATATCAAAAATAGCATCACAGATAAAATGATTAGCATGTTGAAGCAAGCAAACAATGCTAGACAAATCCGTATCTGTTTCCTGTTGCGCTAAACTTTCCAACCAAAAAGTTGATGCAGCTGCAACATCAGCCATAGAAATGGCAGGCTTGAGAAGATAGCCAGAATATAAATAAGCTTTTCTTAGATAAGATTCAAGTTTCATATCTAAAGGGTCCTTAAAGGAAGTACTATCTTCTATAGGGATAGTAGTATGTTTTGCAAGAGTAGAGATAGCCCCATCAACTTTGGGAATTTTTTCCCAAAACTCCAATCTAATTGCTGGCAAAGGATACAATTTTTTAAACCTAGCAGGAGGAATAAAAGAAGTACCAGGCCTATTCCATTCCTTTGAAATCATATCAGAAATAGCATCAGGAACTGGAAAAACCTCTGGAGTAACCACAGGAGGTTTATAAATAGTATTTAAATGTTTACTAGTTTTAATATCAAGAGGACTAGTTTCCTCAATATCCAAAGTAATCGACACCTCTTTTAACAAGGAACAAATATACGCCATCTTAAAGAGATAAGTAGATTTGTTAGTGTCAATATCTGAGGTAGGATCTTCTGAATCAGATAGATCCTCATCAGAGGAGGATACATCAGTATGGTGTCGGACATTTGAAATTTTATCAACTTTATGAGAAGTTTTAAAATACCTTTTACATTTATTAGAAGGTGGAATAGCAGACAAAGCCTTCTGAATCGCATCAGCAATAAAATCTTTTATATTCACAGGGATATCATGAACATTAGATGTTCAAGGAACAACAGACATTGTACTAGTACTGATGGATACATTCTCTGCATGTAAAAGCTTATCATGATAATTGTTACATACTAAAGCTGGAGATATTATCTCCGATACACTTATCTTTGGTAGAACTGTTATCAGGCAGCAGGAATCCAACAGTGTTTTTTTGAGACAGGATCAGATTGAGACATCTTTCAAATGTAAGAGAAAAAACAACATCTAAAGCAAAATTATCAATTTCCTTATATGGCAGTTTCAGGAATGGGAAAAAAATGCAAACAGCATAGCCCTCTGAACATAGAAAAAGGCAAGAGGCATATAGGAAGTGGGGTTTAAATAATAAAATTATTTGGCGCCAAGTATGACGCGCAACACAAAATGAAATTTTTTTGGCGCTAACAACACCCGCAAATGACGCAACTCGCGTCATAGCAGACGCAACCTTGTGCAAAGAACCTGGCATCAACTAAGACGTCGGAAATGGCCAAAGAAATTCTCATGCAGAGAATGACACAATAAATATTAGCATTTTGCGGCCTCGCGAGCCTAATTTTGCCCGCGAAAATTTAATGAAATCAGTCAATTTTGAAGAAAAGACTATACCCCAGGTTAGAAAAAATAACTTCCTAAATATGTTTTCCAAATTTTGAAACTGATAGTCTGCAAAAGGAAATATACATAAACCTGACTCATGGCAAATATAAGTACAATACATATATTTAGAACTTTACATTAATACATAAAGTGCCAAACCATAGCTGAGAGTGTCTTAAGTAATGAAAACATACTTACCAAAAGACACCCATCCACATATAGCAGATAGCCAAACCAGTACTGAAACAGTTATCAGTAGAGGTAATGGAATATGAGAGTATATCGTCGATCAGAAAAGGGAGGTAGGAGATGAATCTCTATGACCGATAACAGAGAACCTATGAAAAGATTTCCCGTGAGGTGATACTCCCTTCACATCCCTCTGACATTCACTGTACTCTGAGAGGAATCAGGCTTCAAAAATGCTGAGAAGCGCATATCACAAAAGAAAATCAAGCACAAACTTACTTCACCACCTCCATAGGGAGGCAAAGTTTGTAAAAACTGAATTGTGGGTGTGGTGAGGGGTGTATTTATAGGCATTTTGAGGTTTGGGAAAATTTGACCCTCCTGGTAGGATTGTATATCCCATACGTCACTAGCTCATGGACTCTTGCCAATTACATGAAAGAAATGTAAGTCAAACTGGAAATGCTGGTAACACAGGAAGATGTTATCCTAAAAGGCAGCTGTTAATCACATAAGGAGATGTAAATTGTAAAGCTACATGTCACTCATGTAGGGAGCTGTCATTAAAATGGGAAGCAGCTTGAAAGGGAGCTGTCCCTCACATGTGATGACAGTCACAGAGCCCAGCGTAAGACAGTAACATGTGCAGTTCAGTCACAGTTAACTTATTGTCAATTACAGGCAACACACTGGGAGTTATATTAACAACACACAGCAATCTCACAATTACTAGCAGCACATACAACAAGCTCACAATTACTAGCAGCACACACAGCAAGCTCACATTTAATAGCAGCACTTACAGCAGGCTCACAATTACTAGCAGTACACGCAGCAAGCTCCAAATTACTAGCAGCACACGCAACAAGCTCACAAACACTAGCAGCACACACAGCAAGCTCACAATTACTAGCAGCAGTCAGCAAGCTCACAGTTACTACCAGCACACACAGCAAGCTCACAACTACTAGCAGCACTCACAGCAAGCTTACAAATACCAGCAGCACTCACAGCAAGCTCACAATTACTAGCAGCACTCACAGGAAGCTCACAATTGCTCACAATTACAAGCAGCACACACAGCAAGCTCACAATTACTAGCAGTACACACAGCATGCTCACAACCACTAGCATCACAGACAGCAAGCTCACAATTAATAGCAGCACTCACAGCAAGCTCACAATTACCAGCAGCATTCACAGCAAGCTCACAATCACCAGCAGCACACACAGCAAGCTTACAATTACTAGCAGCACTCACAGCAAGTTTACAATTACCAGCAGCACACACATCAAGTTTAGAATTATTAGCAGCACTCACACCAAGCTCATATTTACTAGCAGCACTCACCGCAAGCTCACAATACCTAGCAGCACACACAGCAAGCTCACAATTACTAGTAGCACTCACAGCAAGCTCACAATTACCAGCAGCACTCACAGCAAGCTCACAATTACCAGGAGCACTCACAGCAAGCTCACAATTACTAGTAACACTCACAGATAGCTCACAATTGCTCACAATTACAAGCAGCACACACAGCAAGCTGACAATTGCTGTATAAAATAGAGTTAGACTGTCTAACTGGTAGGGAATCAAGCACACCTGAAATAAACTTTATCCCAAAGTTTTGTAGTTAAAGGCAGTGGTGGTAGGTGGCGCAAAAATGGATTGCTATTCCCAATAAATTTCTGATATTGATGTCCAATTTTATTAATGAATATAGTTATGTTCTATCAAATCAATATACATATGTATGTGTATATAGAGCTATTGTATTCCTAGTATTTTCTAATTTATATTCTTTTTTGGATAAATTGATGCTGACACATAAATATATAAAAAAGCTCCTTTATTTATATTCGTTAGAATAACCAATTGTCTAAAAAGTATAATACACAATAATCATAAAATGTTAAAAACCTGACACCGGTGTCTGTTATTTACATATATTTCTCTTGTTAAGTGTATCCAGTCCACGGATCATCCATTACTTGTGGGATATTCTCCTTCCCAACAGGAAGTTGCAAGAGGATCACCCACAGCAGAGCTGCTATATAGCTCCTCCCCTCACTGCCATATCCAGTCATTCTCTTGCAACTCTCAACTAAGGTGGAGGTTGTAAGAGGACTGTGGTGTTTTATACTTAGTTTATTTCTTCAATCAAAAGTTTGTTATTTTGAAATGGTACCGGAGTGTACTGTTTATCTCAGGCAGTATTTAGAAGAAGAATCTGCCTGCATTTTCTATGATCTTAGCAGAAGTAACTAAGATCCTTTGCTGTTCTCACATATTCTGAGGAGTGAGGTAACTTCAGAGGGGGAATAGCGTGCAGGTTTTCCTGTAATAAGGTATGTGCAGTTAAAATATTTTTCTAGGGATGGAATTTGCTAGAAAATGCTGCTGATACCGAAGTAATGTAAGTAAAGCCTTAAATGCAGTGATAGCGACTGGTATCAGGCTTATTAATAGAGATACATACTCTTATAAACGTGTATTTTAAAACGTTTGCTGGCATGTTTAATCGTTTTTTACATATGTTTGGTGATAAAACTTATTGGGGCCTAGTTTTTTCCACATGGCTGGCTTGAATTTTGCCTAGAAACAGTTCCCTGAGGCTTCCCACTGTTGTAATATGAGTGGGAGGGGCCTATTTTGGCGTTTTTTTTACAGACACAGACATCCAGCTTCTTCCTGCATGATCCAGGACTTCTCTGAAGGGCTCAAAAGGCTTCAAAAGTCATATTGAGGGAGGTAAAAAGCCACAGTAGAGCTGTGGCAGTTGTTGTGACTGTTTAAAAAACGTTTTTGTCATTTGTTATTCCGTTTTTGGTATTAAGGGGTTAATCATCCATTTGCAAGTGGGTGCAATGCTCTGCTAACTTATTACATACACTGTAAACATTTCGTTAGTGTAACTGCATTTTTTCACTGTTATTTCAAAATTTGGGAAAATTTGTGTTTCTTAAAGGCGCAGTAACGTTTTTTTATATTGTTTGTAAACTTGTTTTAAAGTGTTTTCCAAGCTTGCTAGTCTCATTGCTAGTCTGTTTAAACATGTCTGACACAGAGGAACCTACTTGTTCATTATGTTTGAAAGCCATGGTGGAGCCCCATAGGAGAATGTGTACTAAATGTATTGATTTCACCTTAAACAGTAAAGATCAGTCTTTAAAAGAATTATCACCAGAGGGTTCTGTCGAGGGGGAAGTTATGCCGACTAACTCTCCCCACGTGTCAGACCCTTCGCCTCCCGCTCAGGGGACGCACGCTAATATGGCGCCAATTACATCAGGGACGCCCATAGCGATTACCTTGCAGGACATGGCTGCAATCATGAATAATACCAGAGGTATTATCTAGATTGCCTGAATTAAGAGGCAAGCGCAATAGCTCTGGGGTTAGGAGAGATACAGAGCGCGCAAATGCTGTTAGAGCCATGTCTGATACTGCGTCACAGTATGCAGAACATGAGGACGGAGAGCTTCAGTCTGTGGCATCTCTGACTCGGGGAAACCTGATTCAGAGATTTCTAATTTTAAATTTAAGCTTGAGAACCTCCGTGTATTGCTTGGGGAGGTATTAGCTGCTCTGAATGACTGTAACACAGTTGTAATTCCAGAGAAATTGTGTAGGCTGGATAGATACTATGCGGTGCTGGTGTGTACTGACATTTTTCCTATACCTAAAAGGCTTACAGAAATTATTAGCAAGGAGTTGGATAGACCCGGTGTGCCCTTTTCCCCACCTCCTATATTTAGAAAAATGTTTCCAATAGACGCCACTACACAGGACTTATGGCAGACGGTCCCTAAGGTGGAGGGAGCAGTTTCTACTTTAGCAAAGCGTACCACTATCCCGGTTGAGGACAGTTGTGCTTTTTTCAGATCCAATGGATAAAAAATTGGAGGGTTACCTTAAGAAAATGTTTATTCAACAAGGTTTTATTTTACAGCCCCTTGCATGCATTGCGCCTGTCACTGCTGCGGCGGGATTCTGGTTTGAGGCCCTGGAAGAGGCCATCCAGACAGCTCCATTGAATGAAATTATTGACAAGCTTAGAACGCTTAAGCTAGCTAACTCATTTGTTTCTGATGCCATTGTTCATTTGACTAAACTAACGGCTAAGAATTCCGGATTCGCCATCCAGGCGCGTAGGGCGCTATGGCTTAAATCCTGGTCAGCTGACGTGACTTCAAAGTCTAAATTACTCAACATTCCTTTCAAGGGGCAGACCTTATTTGGGCCTGGCTTAAAGGAAATTATTGCTGACATAACTGGAGGCAAGGGTCATACCCTTCCTCAGGACAGGGCCAAATCAAAGGCCAAACAGTCTAATTTTCGTGCCTTTCGAAATTTCAAGGCAGGAGCAGCATCAATTTCCTCCGCTTCAAAACAAGAGGGAACTGTTGCTCATTCCAGACAGGCCTGGAAACCTAACCAGTCCTGGAACAAGGGCAAGCAGGCCAGAAAGCCTGCTGCTGCCCCCAAGACAGCATGAAGGAACGGCCCCCTATCCGGAAACGGATCTAGTGGGGGGCAGACTTTCTCTCTTCGCCCAGGCGTGGGCAAGAGATGTTCAGGATCTCTGGGCGTTGGAGATCATATCTCAGGGATATCTTCTGGACTTCAAAGCTTCTCCTCCACAAGGGAGATTTCATCTTTCAAGGTTATCAGCAAACCAGATAAAGAAAGAGGCATTCCTAAGCTGTGTGCAAGACCTCCTAGTAATGGGAGTGATCCATCCAGTTCCGCGGACGGAACAAGGACAGGGATTTTATTCAAATCTGTTTGTGGTTCCCAAGAAAGAGGGAACCTTCAGATCAATCTTGGATCTAAAGATCTTAAACAAATTCCTCAGAGTTCCATCATTCAAAATGGAAATTATTTGGACCATCCTACCCATGATCCAAGAGGGTCAGTACATGACCACAGTGGACTTAAAGGATGCCTACCTTCACATACCGATTCACAAAGATCATCATCGGTTCCTAAGGTTTGCCTTTCTAGACAGGCATTACCAACTTGTAGATCTTCCCTTCGGGTTGGCCACTGCCCCGAGAATTTTTACAAAGGTTCTGGGCTCACTTCTGGCGGTTCTAAGACCGCGAGGCATAGCGGTGGCTCCGTATCTAGACGACATCCTGATACAGGCGTCAAGCTTTCAAATTGCCAAGTCTCATACAGAGATAGTTCTGGCATTTCTGAGGTCGCATGGGTGGAAAGTGAACGTGGAAAAGAGTTCTCTATCACCACTCACAAGAGTCTCCTTCCTAGGGACTCGTATAGATTCTGTAGAGATGAAAATTTACCTGACGGAGTCCAGGTTATCAAAACTTCTAAATGCTTGCTGTGTCCTTCATTCCATTCCCGTCAGTGGCTCAGTGCATGGAAGTAATCGGCTTAATGGTAGCGGCAATGGACATAGTGCCATTTGCGCGCCTGCATCTCAGACCGCTGCAATTATGCATGCTAAGTCAGTGGAATGGGGATTACTCAGATTTGTCCCCTCTACTAAATCTGGATCAAGAGACCAGAGATTCTCTTCTCTGGTGGCTTTCTCTGGTCCATCTGTCCAAGGGTATGACCTTTCGCAGGCCAGATTGGACGATTGTAATAACAGATGCCAGCCTTCTAGGTTGGGGCGCAGTCTGGAACTCCCTGAAGGCTCAGGGATCGTGGACTCAGGAGGAGAAACTCCTTCCAATAAATATTCTGGAGTTAAGAGCAATATTCAAGGCTCTTCTAGCTTGGCCTCAGTTAGCAACACTGAGGTTCATCAGATTTCAGTCGGACAACATCACGACTGTGGCTTACATCAACCATCAAGGGAGAACCAGGAGTTCCCTATCGATGTTAGAAGTCTCAAAGATAATTCGTTGGGTCTCACTCTTGCCACCTGTCAGCGATCCACATCCCAGGCGTAGAGAACTGGGAGGCGGATTTTCTAAGTCGTCAGACTTTTCATCCGGGGGAGTGGGAACTCCATCCGGAGGTGTTTGCTCAACTGGTCCATCGTTGGGGCAAACCAGAACTGGATCTCATGGCGTCTCGCCAGAATGCCAAGCTTCCTTGTTACGGATCCAGGTCCAGGGACCCGGGAGCAACGCTGATAGATGCTCTAGCAGCTCCTTGGTTCTTCAACCTGGCCTATGTGTTTCCACTGTTTCCTCTGCTCCCTCGACTGATTGCCAAAATCAAACAGGAGAGAGCATCGGTGATTCTGATAGCGCCTGCGCGGCCACGCAGGACCTGGTATGCAGACCTAGTGGACATGTCATCTCTTCCACCATGGACTCTGCCTCTGAGGCAGGACCTTCTAATACAAGGTCCTTTCAATCATCCAAATCTAATTTCTCTGAGACTGACTGCATGGAGATTGAACGCTTGATTCCATCAAGGCGTGACTTCTCCGAGTCAGTCATTGATACCTTAATACAGGCTCGGAAGCCTGTCACCAGGAAAATCTACCATAAGATATGGCGTAAATATCTTTATTGGTGTGAATCCAAGAGTTACTCATGGAGTAAGGTTAGGATTCCTAGGATATTGTCCTTTCTCCAAGAGGGTTTGGACAAAGGCTTATCAGCTAGTTCTTTAAAAGGACAGATCTCTGCTCTGTCTATTCTTTTGCACAAGCGTCTGGCAGAAGTTCCAGACGTCCAGCGCATTTTGTCAGGCTTTAGTTAGGATTAAGCCTGTGTTTAAAACTGTTGCTCCCCCCGTGGAGCTTAAACTTGGTTCTTAAAGTTCTTCAGGGAGTTCCGTTTGAACCCCTTCATTCCATTGATATTAAACTTTTATCTTGGAAAGTTCTGTTTTTGATGGCTATTTCCTTGGCTCGAAGAGTCTCTGAATTATCTGCCTTACATTGTGATTCTCCTTATCTGATTTTTCATTCAGACAAGGTAGTTCTGCGTACCAAACCTGGGTTTTTACCTAAGGTGGTTTCTAACAGGAATATCAATCAAGAGATTGTTGTTCCATCATTGTGTCCTAATCCTTCTTCAAAGAAGGAACGTCTTTTGCATAATCTGGACATAGTCCGTGCCTTGAAGTTTTACTTACAGGCTACTAAAGATTTTCGTCAAACATCTGCCCTGTTTGTCGTTTACTCTGGACAGAGGAGAGGTCGAAAAGCTTCGGCAACCTCTCTCTCCTTTTGGCTTCGGAGCATAATACGCTTAGCCTATGAGACTGCTGGACAGCAGCCCCCTGAAAGGATTACAGCTCATTTTACTAGAGCTGTGGCTTCCACCTGGGCCTTTAAAAATGAGGCCTCTGTTGAACAGATTTGCAAGGCTGCGACTTGGTCTTTGCTTCACACCTTTTCAAAATTTTACAAATTTGACACTTTTGCTTCTTCGGAGGCTGTTTTTGGGAGAAAGGTTCTACAGGCAGTGCTTCCTTCCGTTTAAGTTCCTGCCTTGTCCCTCCCATCATCCGTGTACTTTAGCTTTGGTATTGGTATCCCACAAGTAATGGATGATCCGTGGACTGGATACACTTAACAAGAGAAAACATAATTTATGCTTACCTGATAAATTTATTTCTCTTGTAGTGTATCCAGTCCACGGCCCGCCCTGTCCTTTTAAGGCAGGTCTAAATTTTAATTAAACTACAGTCACCACTGCACCCTATGGTTTCTCCTTTCTCGTCTTGTTGTTTTGGTCGAATGACTGGTTATGGCAGTGAGGGGAGGAGCTATATAGCAGCTCTGCTGTGGGTGATCCCCTTGCAACTTCCTGTTGGGAAGGAGAATATCCCACAAGTAATGGATGATCCGTGGACTGGATACACTACAAGAGAAATAAATTTATCAGGTAAGCATAAATTATGTTTTACTATCTTGTATTCAAACAGTTGTGGTCCGTGTTATGTTAACATAAATGTTTAAAATTGTTGAGCATAGAAATGCTAAAAACAGTAATATGTCGCTTAAAATATATTGCTTCCAACTTCTATGTAATTAGTAGTTCTATACCATCTAATGATTAGGTATTGCTACACATATTTATACAATCATTTTTAGGGTGTACAGATTGCAGATAATATCCGTGTATCGATAGAAGATTTACTTATAGTTTTATCAATGTACAGGTAGTTCTTACAGTGTTTCCATATGTTGCACACTGACTTAAATGCTACAATTTGTAATGTTACCTTCACAGTGTATCTTGTTAGATTAAACTTGAAAGAGAGAGAGTCCGTGGAAAAAAATGTGTAAAACAGGATAGTTGAGCTTGTTTTCCTGCAGTCTGAAATTGCGGTGAAAATTGTATTCCGTTTGTCTATCTGTTTGATCTAACACTCCTGGGATCGGGGGTGGGTGTTCTTTCGGTCAGTGACCGATATCCTTGTAAGCCTGTGATGTTTCTATGGCACTTGTTAACCGGACGTTTTAGTTGTTTGTCTTTATTTCTTCGGAAAATTCGATGACACTTTGCTGGTTGGTTGTCTGTGTCTTGTCCTGCTGGGTGTTGGTACTTCTTTCGGTCAGTGACCGATTCTTTGCCTGTTTTTGTAGTTGGCTTCCTCAGATCTTTTTGGTGGCTTTTTGTGGTGGTTTTCCTCGCTGGGCTGTGAAGCGTATTTTATTGCAGGATGGGACACATAGGGCTCAAATTAACCCCTGTGTGTCCTAAGCAGATAAGTGTCCAGTTTAGCTCTGTTAGTTGGTGGTTTTCTTGGTAGCGGTTAGTCTCGCCGGACTTTTACCAAAATATGGTTTTTGTAGGGTCGAGCTCAGAGGGCTCAAAAGCAAATCCTTGTTCACCACAATCAGTATGGTAATGGTCTCTGGTATCAACGCGTTTCGGCTGGACAGCCTTTTTCAAGATACCAGATGTGGGGATTCAAGGCTATTTAAAGCCTCCGAGATTAACTCTTTCATTATCAATTATGGTTATAGGATCCATGTGTGAGAATAAGTGATTTTCTTAAGTGTCTTTGATCATGCATTAGTCTTTAGTTCAGTATAAGATTAAATAATTGAATGATTATATACCAAGACATATTGCATTAGTAGTTCGTAACGTTATAATAAAAGTGTTTATTCTTAAGACATACTTCTATCATTTATGATATATGATAGAGACCAAAAAAGAATATAGATTAATACGGATTTGAGTATTGGGAGTAATCATTGATAACTGGTTAATTACATTATGAGTATAGTTTGTTAAGTCGGTTTACATTTCAAGTGGTGTGTCCTTGAACTGTAAAACATTATAACATTAAATTAATATACTTATTTTTGTGAGTACAATTTTGTGAATACCTTTTTAGATGTAGTTAGTATGGTCTATGTTATAATTCGGTCCTTTATAAAATTGCGTTGAGGTCTAATTCACTGTTAAGGCCTTTTGGGTGTAAAGTGTTAAATTTAAAAATCAATTCAGCTTCCTGATATAATAGCTTTTTTTCTATATTCCCTCCTCTACCATCAATCTTGACTTTCTTAACACCCCAAAATTTCATGTCATTTGGGTTGCCCCTATGAAATTCTTTGAAGTGAGCATAGAGTCTGGTGTTATCTTTTTCTTTTTCTATGCAACAGATGTGTTCCCTTATTCTTTCTTTCAGTTTTCTCCCTGTTTGGCCTAAATATTGAAGCTCACATGAGCACTGAATTAGGTAAATTATATTAGTGTCTGTGCACCTTATGGTGTCATTTATCTTGAATTCTCTCTGGGTCACAGTTGATTTTACCATTTTGGTTTTAGTACTAAATTTGCATGATTTGCATTCATGGCACGGAAAGAAACCTGATATTTTTTCATTTTTAAGATTATATTGGTTCAGACATGTTTTGGATTTAAATTCGCTCGGCGCTAGGATATTTTTTAGGTTGGTGGCTTTTCTAAATATAATGTCAGGGCAATGTTTTAGTCTTTTCCCTATAATGGGGTCACTTCTGACAATATGCCAGTGTTTCCTTACAATATCTTCTATTTGTTTGTGTTGGTTTGAAAAGGAAGTTAAGAAAGGGATGTCATACGGTCTTTTTCTGCCTTGCTTGTCAAAGATTTGTCTTCTAAAAGTAACTTCCTATCAATTTCTCTAACTTGTTTGTTGGTTTCTAGTAATGATTTTGGGTGGTATCCTTTTTCTACAAATCTGTTATGTAAAATCTCTGCTTGTGAGTCATAATCTGCTATGTGTGTGCAATTTCTTCGAATCCTTGAGAATTGTCTTTTGGTATATTTCTTTTCCACTTATTGTGGTGGCAGCTTTTGAAATCTATATAGCTGTTAGCATCGACTTTTTTAAAATAAGTGGTTGTGGTTATTTGATTATTTACTATAGCTATTTCAACATCCAGAAAATTGATCTTAGTTTTATTGTATTCATATGTAAATATTAATCCAAAATCATTTGTATTGAAGTCTGAAATAAATTGTTCTAGTAGTTCCTCATTTCCTCTCCATATCATAAATATATCATCTATAAATCTTTTATAGAGCACGAGATTCGCACCCCAGGGTGTTCCAGACATAAAGAGTTCTTCAAAGTATCCCACGAACAAATTGGCGTAACTGGGTGCGAATCTCGTGCCCATAGCAGTGCCCCTCTTTTGTAGATAATAATGTCCATTAAATGAAAAATAGTTATTTGTTAAATATTTGTAAAACGTCCGGTTAACAAGTGCCATAGGAACATCACAGGCTTACAAGGATATCGGTCACTGACCGAAAGAACACCCACCCCCGATCCCAGGAGTGTTAGATCAAACAGATAGACAAACGGAATACAATTTTCACCGCAATTTCAGACTGCAGGAAAACAAGCTCAACTATCCTGTTTTACACATTTTTTTCCACTGACTCTCTCTCTTTCAAGTGTAATCTAACAAGATACACTGTGAAGGTAACATTACAAATTGTAGCATTTAAGTCAGTGTGCAACATATGGAAACACTGTAAAAACTACCTGTACATTGATAAAACTATAAGTAAATCTTCTATCGATACACGGATATTATCTGCAATCTGTACGCCTTAAAAATGATTGTATAAATATGTGTAGCAATACCTAATCATTAGATGGTATAGAACTACTAATTACATAGAAGTTGGAAGCAATATATTTTAAGCGACATATTACTGTTTTTAGCATTTCTATGCTCAACAATTTTAAACATTTATGTTAACATAACACGGACCACAACTGTTTGAATACAAGATAGTAAATATATGTAAATAACAGACACCGGTGTCAGGTTTTTAACATTTTATGATTATTGTGTATTATACTTTTTAGACAATTGGTTATTCTAACGAATATAAATAAAGGAGCTTTTTTATATATTTATGTGTCAGCATCAATTTATCCAAAAAAGAATAAAAATTAGAAAATACTAGGAATACAATAGCTCTATATACACAAACATATGTATATTGATTTGATAGAACATAACTATATTGATTAATAAAATTGGACATCAATATCAGAATTTTATTGGGAATAGCAATCCATTTTTGCGCCACCTACTACCACTGCCTTTAACTACAAAACTTTGGGATAAAGTTAATTTCAGGTGTGCTTGATTCCCTACCAGTTAGACAGTCTAACTCTATTTTATACTGTAACACCCAATTATCCCCAGACTGTTAAATTGGTATCTTCCGTCACATCATCACATTATAAGCAAAAAAAACCTTTTAAAATATTAGAGGATAAATTTATTAATTTGTATAAACCCCACAAATCCTCAACAATATGGACATTTTTGGCACTAGAGACAGCATATTAGATGACATACACAACAAAATAGACCCATCAGACTCAACATACAATAAATATAGAAATGACACAATAAACGAGAAGGACACACTAAGCGAATTAGAAAATGTTCTATTTAAAGAAATCAAACAAAAACTAGAACTAGCTTTTCTCAAAAAATACATTAAAGAACAAATGGTCCCTAGAGGACTTAGACTAAAAAAAGACTGTACATTTGAACTTAATGAAGAACACCAAAAGGAATGGTATGATATTTTAGAAACGGCCTCCAGCAAACTTGTAAATGTGATTATAAAATCTAGAGAAGCCACAACACAGGACTTAGGGATAAAAATTCAAAATTGCAAGGAAATCCTAGACAAAATCACATTAAGTGATACATTAAACACCAAACAACAAGAAATAGCAAAAAGACTAGGTGACCTAAATAAAGAAATCCTTGAAGTAAAATGGAGGAAATTCAATAGAGACTTAAACGACTATAAGGGAACAGAAAATCAAGACTCTGAAGCTAAACTTGAGAATCACAAACATTTATTTAGCAGTAGAAAACCCACTAATGATATAGAACTTATCAACAATACAACACACCAGACACCACAGAGTGATCACCGAGAAAGAATTACTAATAGAAACACTATGCACAATAGGAACCTCAATGAGAGACAATATGCAAACCATTATGATAAGCATTATAACAACTACAGTAGAAACAATAGAAATAATAGAAATAATTTTAACAGACAATACAGCACATATGGTCATTACCAGGACTATAGAGATCACAAATCACAAAACTATGAATATAGAAATGGCTATGAACACAGAAATCAAGGATATTGGAGGTATAATCACAACCATAATAGACACCAAGACACGACAAATAGAGAACAAAGACGAATTTCTACGCACCAGAACTATAGACAACATCACGATAATCAACGAGATTTTCTTCACTATAGTAATGAACACTATAGAAATGAATACCACAGAGGTGAAAGAGGACTAAATAGGGACTCGCATAACCACAATCAAAGGTACTTTGATAATGATAGAAACATGAATACTAGACACAATGAAGATCACACACACAATAACTGGAGAAATCAATACACAGAAGAAATAGATTGGGAAACACCAACAAACCACCATAGGAAAATTCATTCACCAAGACACAAAGAATCACATAATAATGAGAGACACAACAATCACCAGACGGACAGGAACATTGAGAGTACTAACAGATACAGTGCACTAACTCATGAAAATGAAGAAAACAGAACTCCAACAGTTTCAATAAAAGCACAAAGCTCTAGGTTGTCTTTTTTAGAAGAAGGCCCAAATCAAACCCACGATCCCCCAAAAGGCAAAAGAAGGTTAGAGGACACAGAGGAAGGGGAGGTAGAACCAAAGAAAGTACGAAAAAATCCAAGTAGTACCAAAAGGAATTTTCAATCTAAGCAAAACAACACTTAATAATGAACAAAAGTCTGTGTTAAACAAAGGCCTATCCTTCGCACCTGCCTGTAAAATTAATAAATTTGAAACATTAATCAATGTCAACCAGTTCACAAGGAAATTAGCACTCAAAAAATATTTTCTGAAAAACCCTTAAATACCACAAACTACACATCTACCTATATTCACACTAATTTCAAACAAAAATCTGACTTCAATCCCACACAAGAAAAAAGGAGCGCAATAGAAATATTTGAAAAAAAGGTAAAAGAAGATTTAGAGAAACTAGATGATAAGAAAGATATAAAATGGAACCTAAGCAAAAAAGAAAATTTGGTTTTAAAAGATCTAAAAGAGAACAAAGACATAATGATTAAACAAGCTGATAAAGGTGGGGGGGTGGTCATAATGGACACTGTGAACTACCTTAATGAAGCAAACAGATTATTGGGAGATGAAGTTACATATAAGAAACTAACTGGGAACCCCATAGAACATATGAAGAAAAATATGGAAAAAATGATATTTACAGCAAAAGATAAGGGAATTCTCAATAACCAAGAAACCAGATTTTTATTAATAGAACATCAGAGAACACCAGTCTTTTATTTCCTGCCAAAGATCCATAAAAGCATTACAAATCCCCCAGGCAGACCGATTATTTCGGGAATAGACTCCCTAACATCTAATTTGTCACAATACACCGATTATTACCTACAGAATTATGTCAAATCTATACCATCACATCTCAAAGACACTAAACATTTCTTAAATCTAATAGAAAACCTAGAATGGAAAGAGAACTACATCTTAGTAACATGCGATGTGAGTTCTCTGTACACGTGCATAGAACACAAGAGAGGCCTAGAAGCCACTAGTATATATCTAACAAGAGACAAAGACATGTCTAAAATGCAGCAAGAATTCATATTAGACTGCATGGAATTTATCTTAACAAATAACTATTTTTCATTTAATGGACATTATTATCTACAAAAGAGGGGCACTGCTATGGGCACGAGATTCGCACCCAGTTACGCCAATTTGTTCGTGGGATACTTTGAAGAACTCTTTATGTCTGGAACACCCTGGGGTGCGAATCTCGTGCTCTATAAAAGATTTATAGATGATATATTTATGATATGGAGAGGAGATGAGGAACTACTAGAACAATTTATTTCAGATTTCAATACAAATGATTTTGGATTAATATTTACATATGAATACAATAAAACTAAGATCAATTTTCTGGATGTTGAAATAGCTATAGTAAATAATCAAATAACCACAACCACTTATTTTAAAAAAGTCGATGCTAACAGCTATATAGATTTCAAAAGCTGCCACCACAATAAGTGGAAAAGAAATATACCAAAAGGACAATTCTCAAGGATTCAAAGAAATTGCACACACATAGCAGATTATGACTCACAAGCAGAGATTTTATATAACAGATTTGTAGAAAAAGGATACCACCCAAAATCATTACTAGAAACCAACAAACAAGTTAGAGAAATTGATAGGAAGTTACTTTTAGAAGACAAATCTTTGACAAGCAAGGCAGAAAAAGACCGTATGACATCCCGTTCATAAATTCCTTTTCAAGCCAACACAAACAAATAGAAGATATTGTAAGGAAACACTGGCATATTGTCAGAAGTGACCCCATTATAGGGAAAAGACTAAAACATCGCCCTGACATTATATTTAGAAAAGCCACCAACCTAAAAAATATCCTAGCGCCGAGCGAATTTAAATCCAAAACATGTCTGAACCAATATAATCTTAAAAATGAAAAAATATCAGGTTTCTTTCCGTGCCATGAATGCAAATCATGCAAATTTAGTACTAAAACCAAAATGGTAAAATCAACTGTGACCCAGAGAGAATTCAAGATAAATGACACCATAAGGTGCACAGACACTAATATAATTTACCTAATTCAGTGCTCATGTGAGCTTCAATATTTAGGCCAAACAGGGAGAAAACTGAAAGAAAGAATAAGGGAACACATCTGTTGCATAGAAAAAGAAAAAGATAACACCAGACTCTATGCTCACTTCAAAGAATTTCATAGGGGCAACCCAAATGACATGAAATTTTGGGGTATTAAGAAAGTCAAGATTGATGGTAGAGGAGGGAATATAGAAAAAACATAATTTATGTAAGAACTTACCTGATAAATTCATTTCTTTCATATTAGCAAGAGTCCATGAGCTAGTGACGTATGGGATATACATTCCTACCAGGAGGGGCAAAGTTTCCCAAACCTCAAAATGCCTATAAATACACCCCTCACCACACCCACAAATCAGTTTAACGAATAGCCAAGAAGTGGGGTGATAAGAAAAAAAGTGCAAAAGCATATAAAATAAGGAATTGGAATAATTGTGCTTTATACAAAAAAATCATAACCACCACAAAAAGGGTGGGCCTCATGGACTCTTGCTAATATGAAAGAAATGAATTTATCAGGTAAGTTCTTACATAAATTATGTTTTCTTTCATGTAATTAGCAAGAGTGCATGAGCTAGTGACGTATGGGATAATGACTACCCAAGATGTGGATCTTTCCACGCAAGAGTCACTAGAGAGGGAGGGATAAAATAAAGACAGCCAATTCCTGCTGAAAATAATCCACACCCAAAATAAAGTTTAATGAAAACATAAGCAGAAGATTCAAACTGAAACCGCTGCCTGAAGTACTTTTCTACCAAAAACTGCTTCAGAAGAAGAAAACACATCAAAATGGTAGAATTTAGTAAAAGTATGCAAAGAGGACCAAGTTGCTGCTTTGCAAATCTGATCAACCGAAGCTTCATTCCTAAACGCCCAGGAAGTAGAAACTGACCTAGTAGAATGAGCTGTAATCCTTTGAGGCGGAGTTTTACCCGACTCGACATAGGCATGATGAATTAAAGATTTCAACCAAGATGCCAAAGAAATGGCAGAAGCTTTCTGACCTTTTCTAGAACCGGAAAAGATAATAAATAGACTAGAAGTCTTTTGGAAAGACTTAGTAGCTTCAACATAATATTTCAAAGCTCTAACAACATCCAAAGAATGCAACGATTTCTCCTTAGAATTCTTAGGATTAGGACATAATGAAGGAACCACAATTTCTCTACTAATGTTGTTGGAATTCACAACCTTAGGTAAAAATTCAAAAGAAGTTCGCAACACTGCCTTATCCTGATGAAAAATCAGAAAAGGAGACTCACAAGAAAGAGCAGATAATTCAGAGACTCTTCTGGCAGAAGATATCGCCAAAAGGAACAAAACTTTCCAAGAAAGTAATTTAATGTCCAATGAATGCATGGGTTCAAAAGGAGGAGCTTGAAGAGCCCCCAGAACCAAATTCAAACTCCAAGGAGGAGAAATTGACTTAATGACAGGTTTTATACGAACCAAAGCTTGTACAAAACAATGAATATCAGGAAGATTAGCAATCTTTCTGTGAAAAAGAACAGAAAGAGCAGAGATTTGTCCCTTCAAGGAACTTGCGGACAAACCTTTATCTAAACCATCCTGAAGAAACTGTAAAATTCTCGGAATTCTAAAAGAATGCCAGGAAAAATGATGAGAAAGACACCAAGAAATATAAGTCTTCCAGACTCTATAATATATCTCTCTAGATACAGATTTACGAGCCTGTAACATAGTATTAATCACAGAGTCAGAGAAACCTCTTTGACTAAGAATCAAGCGTTCAATCTCCATACCTTTAAATTTAAGGATTTGAGATCCTGAAGGAAAAAAGGACCTTGCGACAGAAGGTCTGGTCTTAACGGAAGAGTCCACGGTTGGCAAGAGGCCATCCGGACAAGATCCGCATACCAAAACCTGTGAGACCATGCTGGAGCTACCAGCAGGACAAACGAGCATTCCTTCAGAATCTTGGAGATTACTCTTGGAAGAAGAACTAGAGGCGGAAAGATATAGGCAGGATGATACTTCCAAGGAAGTGATAATGCATCCACTGCCTCCGCCTGAGGATCCCGGATCTGGACAGATACCTGGGAAGTTTCTTGTTTAGATGAGAAGCCATCAGATCTATTTCTGGAAGTTCCCACATTTGAACAATCTGAAGAAATACCTCTGGGTGAAGAGACCATTCGCCCGGATGCAACGTTTGGCGACTGAGATAATCCGCTTCCCAATTGTCTATACCTGGGATATGAACCGCAGAAATTAGACAGGAGCTGGATTCCGCCCAAACCAGAATTCGAGATACTTCTTTCATAGCCAGAGGACTGTGAGTCCCCCCCTGATGATTGATGTATGCCACAGTTGTGACATTGTCTGTCTGAAAACAAATGAACGATTCTCTCTTCAGAAGAGGCCAAGACTGAAGAGCTCTGAAAATTGCACGGAGTTCTAAAATATTGATCGGTAATCTCACCTCCTGAGATTCCCAAACCCCTTGTGCCATCAGAGACCCCCACACAGCTCCCCAACCTGTAAGACTTGCATCTGTTGAAATTACAGTCCAGGTCGGAAGAACAAAAGAAGCCCCCTGAACTAAACGATGGTGATCTGTCCACCACGTTAGAGAGTGTCGTACAATCGGTTTTAAAGATATTAATTGAGATATCTTTGTGTAATCCCTGCACCATTGGTTCAGCATACAGAGCTGAATAGGTTGCATGTGAAAACGAGCAAAGGGGATCGCGTCCGATGCAGCAGTCATAAGACCTAAAATTTCCATGCAAAAGGCTACCGAAGGGAATGATTGTGACTGAAGGTTTCGACAAGCTGAAATCAATTTTAGACGTCTCTTGTCTGTCAAAGACAGAGTCATGGACACTGAATCTATCTGGAAACCCAAAAAGGTTACCCTTGTCTGAGGAATCAATGAACTTTTTAGTGAATTGATCCTCCAACCATGATCTTGAAGAAACAACACAAGTCGATTCGTATGAGATTCTGCTAAATGTGAAGACTGAGCAAGTACCAAGATATCGTCCAAATAAGGAAATACCACAATACCCTGTTCTCTGATTACAGACAGAAGGGCACCGAGAACCTTTGTAAAAATTCTTGGAGCTGTTGCTAGGCCAAACGGCAGAGCCACAAACTGGTAATGCTTGTCCAGGAAAGAGAATCTCAGAAACTGATAGTGAGCTGGATGAATCGGAATATGCAGATATGCATCCTGTAAATCTATTGTAGACATATAATGCCTTTGCTGAACAAAAGGCAGGATAGTCCTTATAGTTACCATTTTGAATGTTGGTATCCTTACATAACGATTAAATATTTTTAGATCCAGAACTGGTCTGAAGGAATTCTCCTTCTTTGGTACAATGAAGAGATTCGAATAAAACCCCAGCCCCTGTTCCAGAACTGGAACTGGCATAATTACTCCAGCCAACTCTAGATCTGAAACACATTTCAGAAATGCTTGAGCTTTCGCTGGATTTACTGGGACACGGGAAAGAAAAAATCTCTTTGCAGGAGGTTTTATCTTGAAACCAATTTTGTACCCTTCTGAAACAATGTTCTGAATCCAAAGATTGTGAACAGAATCGATCCAAATTTCTTTGAAAAAACGTAATCTGCCCCCTACCAGCTGAGCTGGAATGAGGGCCGCACCTTCATGTGGACTTAGAAGCTGGCTTTGCTTTTCTAGAAGGCTTGGATTTATTCCAGACTGGAGATGGTTTCCAAACTGAAACTGCTCCTGAGGATGAAGGATCAGGCTTTTGTTCTTTGTTGAAACGAAAGGAACGAAAACGATTATTAGCCCTGTTTTTACCCTTAGATTTTTTATCCTGCGGTAAAAAAGTTCCTTTCCCACCAGTAACAGTTGAGATAATAGAATCCAACTGAGAACCAAATAATTTATTACCCTGGAAAGAAAGGGAAAGTAGAGTCGATTTAGAAGACATATCAGCATTCCAAATTTTAAGCCATAAAGCTCTTCTAGCTAAAATAGCTAGAGACATAAACCTGACATCAACTCTGATAATATCAAAAATGGCATCACAGATAAAATTATTAGCATGTTGAAGCAGAATAATAATGTTATGAGAATCATGATCTGTTACTTGTTGCGCTAAAGTTTCCAACCAAAAAGTTGAAGCTGCAGCAACATCCGCCAAAGATATAGCAGGTCTAAGAAGATTACCTGAACACAAATAAGCTTTTCTTAGAAAGGATTCAATTTTCCTATCTAGAGGATCCTTAAAGGAAGTACCATCTGCCGTAGGAATAGTAGTACGTTTAGCAAGGGTAGAAATAGCCCCATCAACTTTAGGGATTTTGTCCCAAAACTCTAATCTGTCGGACGGCACAGGATATAATTGCTTAAAACGTTTAGAAGGAGAAAATGAATTACCCAAATTATTCCATTCTCTGGAAATTACTTCAGAAATAGCACCTGGAACAGGAAAAACTTCTGGAATAACTACAGGAGATTTAAAGACCTTGTCTAAACGTTTAGATTTAGTATCAAGAGGACCAGAATCCTCAATTTCTAATGCAATTAGGACTTCTTTAAGTAAAGAACGAATAAATTCCATTTTAAATAAATATGAAGATTTATCAGCATCAACCTCTGAGACAGAGTCCTCTGAACCAGAAGAATCATTAGAATCAGAATGATGATGTTCATTTAAAAATTCATCTGGATAAAGAGAAGTTTTAAAAGATTTTTTATGTTTACTAGAAGGAGGAATAACAGACATAGCCTTCTTAATGGATTCAGAAACAAAATCTCTTATGCTATCAGGAACACTCTGAACATTAGATGTTGAGGGAACTGCAACAGGTAATGGTACTTTACTAAAGGAAATATTTTCTGCATTAACAAGTTTGTCATGACATTTAATACAAACAACAGCTGGAGGAACAACTACCAAAAGTTTACAGCAGATACACTTAGCTTTGGTAGTTCCAGCACCAGGCAGCGATTTTCCTGAAGTTTCTTCTGACTCAGATGCAACGTGAGACATCTTGCAATATGTAAGAGAAAAAACAACATATAAAGCAAAATTGATCAAATTCCTTAAATGACAGTTTCAGGAATGGGAAAAAATGCCAAAGAACAAGCTTCTAGCAACCAGAAGCAATGAAAAATGAGACTTAAATAATGTGGAGACAAAAGCGACGCCCATATTTTTTTAGCGCCAAATCAGACGCCCACATTATTTGGCGCCTAAATGCTTTTGGCGCCAAAAATGACGCCACATCCGGAACGCCAACATTTTTGGCGCAAAAGAACGTCAAAAAAATGACGCAACTTCCGGCGACACGTATGACGCCGGAAACGGAAAAGATTTTTTGCGCCAAAAAAGTCAGCGCCAAGAATGACGCAATAAAATGAAGCATTTTCAGCCCCCGCGAGCCTAACAGCCCACAGGGAAAAAGTCCAATTTTAAGGTAAGAAAAAATGATTGATTCAAATGCATTATCCCAAATATGAAACTGACTGTCTGAAAAAAAGGAATGTTGAACATCTTGAGTCAAGGCAAATAAATGTTTAGAACTTTATATAAAAGTGCCCAACCATAGCTTTAGAGTGTCACAGAAAATAAGACTTACTTACCCCAGAACACTCATCTACATGTTTGTAGAAAGCCAAACCAGTACTGAAACGAAAATCAGCAGAGGTAATGGTATATATATAAGAGTATATCGTCGATCTGAAAAGGGAGGTAAGAGATGAATCTCTACGACCGATAACAGAGAACCTATGAAATAGACCCCGTAGAAGGAGATCATTGAATTCAAACAGGCAATACTCTCTTCACATCCCTCTGACATTCACTGCACGCTGAGAGGAAAACCGGGCTCCAACCTGCTGCGGAGCGCATATCAATGTAGAATCTAGCACAAACTTACTTCACCACCTCCATAGGAGGCAAAGTTTGTAAAACTGATTTGTGGGTGTGGTGAGGGGTGTATTTATAGGCATTTTGAGGTTTGGGAAACTTTGCCCCTCCTGGTAGGAATGTATATCCCATACGTCACTAGCTCATGGACTCTTGCTAATTACATGAAAGAAAAAGCTATTATATCAGGAAGCTGAATTGATTTTTAAATTTAACACTTTACACCCAAAAGGCCTTAACAGTGAATTAGACCTCAACGCAATTTTATAAAGGACCGAATTATAACATAGACCATACTAACTACATCTAAAAAGGTATTCACAAAATTGTACTCACAAAAATAAGTATATTAATTTAATGTTATAATGTTTTACAGTTCAAGGACACACCACTTGAAATGTAAACCGACTTAACAAACTATACTCATAATGTAATTAACCAGTTATCAATGATTACTCCCAATACTCAAATCCGTATTAATCTATATTCTTTTTTGGTCTCTATCATATATCATAAATGATAAAAGTATGTCTTAAGAATAAACACTTTTATTATAACGTTACGAACTACTAATGCAATATGTCTTGGTATATAATCATTCAATTATTTAATCTTATACTGAACTAAAGACTAATGCATGATCAAAGACACTTAAGAAAATCACTTATTCTCACACATGGATCCTATAACCATAATTGATAATGAAAGAGTTAATCTCGGAGGCTTTAAATAGCCTTGAATCCCCACATCTGGTATCTTGAAAAAGGCTGTCCAGCCGAAACGCGTTGATACCAGAGACCATTACCACACTGATTGTGGTGAACAAGGATTTGCTTTTGAGCCCCCTGAGCTCGACCCTACAAAAACCATATTTTGGTAAAAGTCCGGCGAGACTAACCGCTACCAAGAAAACCATCAACTAACAGAGCTAAACTGGACACTTATCTGCTTAGGACACACAGGGGTTAATTTGAGCCCTATGTGTCCCATCCTGCAATAAAATACGCTTCACAGCCCAGCGAGGAAAACCACCACAAAAAGCCACCAAAAAGATCTGAGGAAGCCAACTACAAAAACAGGCAAAGAATCGGTCACTGACCGAAAGAAGTACCAACACCCAGCAGGACAAGACACAGACAACCAACCAGCGAAGTGTCATCGAAACTTCCGAAGAAATAAAGACAAACAACTAAAACGTCCGGTTAACAAGTGCCATAGGAACATCACAGGCTTACAAGGATATCGGTCACTGACCGAAAGAACACCCACCCCCGATCCCAGGAGTGTTAGATCAAACAGATAGACAAACGGAATACAATTTTCACCGCAATTTCAGACTGCAGGAAAACAAGCTCAACTATCCTGTTTTCCACATTTTTTTCCACGGACTCTCTCTCTTTCAAGTGTAATCTAACAAGATACACTGTGAAGGTAACATTACAAATTGTAGCATTTAAGTCAGTGTGCAACATATGGAAACACTGTAAGAACTACCTGTACATTGATAAAACTATAAGTAAATCTTCTATTGATACACGGATATTATCTGCAATCTGTACGCCCTAAAAATGATTGTATAAATATGTATAGCAATACCTAATCATTAGATGGTATAGAACTACTAATTACATAGAAGTTGGAAGCAATATATTTTAAGCGACATATTACTGTTTTTAGCATTTCTATGCTCAACAATTTTAAACATTTATGTTAACATAACACAGACCACAACTGTTTGAATACAAGATAGTAAATATATGTAAATAACAGACACCGGTGTCAGGTTTTTAACATTTTATGATTATTGTGTATTATACTTTTTAGACAATTGGTTATGTTAAGGAAAAATATTTTTAATTCTGTATATATTTCTCATGTGTTAGAATATGGGCTGACTATAGCAGTTACTTTTCACTTGTGTTCAGCTATTTTACTGCTGTGTGTGCAAACTAAGTCTTTCAGTCTTAGGAACAACACCCAAGTCTGTATGGACAGGATAAGAAGAAGACCACGAGGTGCATAATGTGAAGATTCTCAGAAACACCCAAGATGGCCTATAAAAGAGAGACATTGCTGCAATCTAATGCTGCACGCCACACACACTTGTATTACTATGTAAAATGACCGGTTGTCATTTTTGTTGTAATATGTTTAATTGTACAATTATAACCTTATTAATTTGGAACAGCTGTCTGACGTTAATTTTTTCTTCAACAATTTGGTGCTGTAACCCGGGAGTTTGAAAGCGATTATGGACGGAGCCAGGACTGGAACTATGAGGACAGGAGACCACAGGCGCCAAAAAGGTGAGAACCTTTGTTTCTCAAATTGCTCTCCTATCCTCTGATTCCTAAACCCTCTGTCCTGTCGTGAGTACAAACTCCCAAGAACCTGAGACAGTTGTATTTTATGTTTTATGTTTTAACATCTTTTGTTGAATGTGTGAGTGTAAGAGGTCCTTTACGGCGTGTGAATGTACTGCTCCAAGACGCCCCTCTGCGGAGAAAGCAAGTGGGAGCAGTAGTGTGTTAAGTAAGAGGATTCTACTGTCCTCAGAGACAAATGTTTTCTATTTTCTGTGTTTGTTAAGTAAACGTAAACTGTTACTAAAATGGTCTGTACAGCAGAGGAGCAATAGAAGGTTAAGTGTGGGTAGCTGCAGAATTTCTTACTAGTCAACCTTGGTCTGTTAGTACAAAGTCTCTGGGTACCCCCTATGCTCAGCCTATGGACATCGTTGATTAAGTTCAGCTTCAGTCCATTGCTGCTATTGGGCATAGTGCTATTCCCAGAGAACAAGGGCGAATTCTGATCTTCTGATCACCTCTTGGCTTTGTTTCTGAAAACCTTGGACACACTGGTTTGAGTTTGCACGCTCCTATACTGAAGGGCGCATCCCTGAGCTGTAATAGACTTGTCTCTAATGATATATAAAAACTGTTGATGTAATCCCCTAGCATGGTTTGATTTTGATGATATAAGAGGCCAAGTACTTTTAGGATTTGTCTCCCTACTGTTTATTATTTGGGTTTGTTGGAAAATTAGGAGGGATTTATAGTGTGGGATTTATAGTGTGGGACTTTCCCTGACAGCCACAGTATTGCTAAGAGTCGAGAGAGAAGGGTAAGAGTCCCCTCCATCATAACTGGGTTATGAGAAACGATTCTTAGAAAGGGTGACATGAGGTCATCCTTAAGCAATGGACGTCCAAAATTTCCTCAATAGCCCACAGGAGGAAATGTATAAAGAATATAGTATGTGGGTCAGCTGGCATCTGCCTGAATGGTGCAAGTTGACTAAGGGAATGGATGTTGGGTTTCCAAAGGGGGAACCTTTGAATTATTCCACTAGGAAAATCTCTATAAAAATAACTGTAGAATCCTATCAGAAACAGCCCAATGTATTTGTTACTATAGAAGACAAAGTGTTTAGAATCCAGTCTCTTTAATGTGTGCTGTAGCTGCAGTTCTGGGCGGGGGCTTCCAACCCCCCTTCCTCCAGCACAGAGCAGAACAATTTTTGTTGTTTTTTTTAACCCTTTTTTGTCCTAGACTTTATGTGCTGCTAGAAAAGTTATGGTCAACTGAATTAAATGTTAGATTATGTATGTTTTGCACACACACATATGCAAGTCTTCCATTAAAAGACATAAGAATGTATGCTATGTTTGGGGCATTTAGGGGTTTTACATTTCTGCTTGGTATTTATATGTGTTAACTGGAGTTTTAAAAGGCCAGCACTACTGTGACTTGCATAAGTGACACTGCAATAGACATACATTGTCCCTTTGTACATTATGGTCCTTCTTTGCAGTAGAATTAATATAAATTACAATATACACAAGATTCTAGTAGTGAATCTTTAAGAGGTCTGATTTGCTAGTTACTTTATTGGTAATTTCACTTTTACTACCCTGACGTATTTTCACAACTGATAAGACCACTAGTACTTACCCCTTTGAAAGTTATTTGGTTACTAATGGTAGCCCTTGCATTTATAAGGTTAGATATTTGATTGTGGGTCTGATTGTATGTGGGTACTGGCAATTAGCTGTCTATTGTCATTTGTGACTGCATGCCAAGGCCTTGTGGACTATGTGCCCTAGTCCTGGGGTTTGTGTGCATTTTTTTGTAGAGTGTGTAGAATCTGTGTGCCAGTTTGTCAGTGAGTATCTTTGTAAGTGTATTTGATAGTAAATACATGCTTGTGAGTGTGAATATTTATGTCACAGTGTATACATGTGTGTTGTATATGTATATGCATATATGTTTGTGTATGTATATCTATGTGTATGTATGCGCTGTATATGTGTGTATATGTGTATAGATGTATGTATGTATGTATGTATGTGTATACTGTGCATATTGCATATATACTGTATATATATATATATGTATGTTTTTCTAGGTAGGTTTGGGAGGAGGAATGCATTACTGGGAGCTAGCTGTTGATTGTAGGCTGCACATAGATGGACCTTTTCTTTGGTTTACCTGATGTGTTCAGCTGACTACCAGTGGTGCCTTGCTGATCCTTTAATAAAGAATGTCAAGTGAATAATGATATTTTGCTAATAGACATGAAATGGAAAATTGTTCTAAGTAATAAAAGGAAATTGTTGGGTTTTAGTATTGCTGGGGAAAATAATTTGTGCCCCGAGTTTTGACTGTAGTATCTTATGTGCCCAATACCACCTTATGTCAAGATATATATGCCCCAAGGAGAGGTAACCTTGATGACTAAGGTATGGGAAAAATGCTCACTGCCACATTGGTGTCAGGACTGAATAAAGAAATCCATAATAAATTGGTTTCTCAATTGGTTTCCGCCCATTCTGATTGGCGATATAAATCAGTCCCAGCACTAATGAGCTTAGCGAGCTCAATACAAAGGAACATAAGTATAGAAAAAGAAAGCACTAAGGGTAATGCCAGTGTGTGCCCCTGGGAAACCCCAATAGAAATAGTTTAAGGGATAAATGAGGGGGAACTCAGAAAAACATAATTTATGCTTACCTGATAAATTCCTTTCTCCTGTAGTGTAGTCAGTCCACGGGTCATCATTACTTATGGGATATTAACTCCTCCCCAACAGGAAGTGCAAGAGGATCACCCAAGCAGAGCTGCTATATAGCTCCTCCCCTCTACGTCACACCCAGTCATTCGACTGAGAACCAAACGAGAAAGGAGAAACTATAGGGTGCAGTGGTGACTGGAGTATAATTTAAAATTTAGACCTGCCATAAAAAACAGGGCGGGCCGTGGACTGACTACACTACAGGAGAAAGGAATTTATCAGGTAAGCATAAATTATGTTTTCTCCTGTTAAGTGTAGTCAGTCCACGGGTCATCATTACTTATGGGATACCAATACCAAAGCTAAAGTACACGGATGACGGGAGGGACAGGCAGGATCTTTATACGGAAGGAACCACTGCCTGAAGAACCTTTCTCCCAAAAACAGCCTCCGAAGAAGCAAAAGTGTCAAATTTGTAAAATTTGGAAAAAGTATGAAGTGAAGACCAAGTTGCAGCCTTGCAAATCTGTTCAACAGAGGCCTCATTCTTAAAGGCCCAAGTGGAAGCCACAGCTCTAGTTGAATGAGCTGTAATTCTTTCAGGAGGCTGCTGTCCAGCAGTCTCATAGGCTAAACGTATTATGCTACGAAGCCAGAAAGAGAGAGAGGTAGCAGAAGCTTTTTGACCTCTCCTCTGTCCAGAATAAACGACAAACAGGGAAGAAGTTTGGCGAAAATCTTTAGTTGCCTGTAAATAAAATTTCAGGGCACGGACTACATCCAGATTGTGTAGAAGTCGTTCCTTCTTTGAAGAAGGGTTAGGACACAATGATGGAACAACAATCTCTTGATTGATATTCCTATTAGTGACTACCTTAGGTAAGAACCCAGGTTTAGTACGCAGAACTACCTTGTCTGAATGAAAAATCAGATAAGGAGAATCACAATGTAAGGCCGATAACTCAGAGACTCTTCGAGCCGAGGAAATAGCCATTAAAAACAGAACTTTCCAAGATAACAATTTGATATCAATGGAATGAAGGGGTTCAAACGGAACACCCTGTAAAACGTTAAGAACTAAGTTTAAGCTCCATGGTGGAGCAACAGTTTTAAACACAGGCTTAATCCTGGCCAAAGCCTGACAAAAAGCCTGAACGTCTGGAACCTCTGACAGACGTTTGTGTAAAAGAATGGACAGAGCTGAGATCTGTCCCTTTAAGGAACTAGCAGATAAACCCTTTTCTAAACCTTCTTGTAGAAAAGACAATATCCTAGGAATCCTAACCTTACTCCATGAGTAACTCTTGGATTCGCACCAATGTAAGTATTTACGCCATATTTTATGGTAAATCTTTCTGGTAACAGGTTTCCTAGCCTGTATTAAGGTATCAATTACTGACTATACTGACTCCGAATATCCGCGATTTGATAAAATCAAGCGTTCAATCTCCAAGCAGTCAGCTTCAGAGAAATTAGATTTTGATGTTTGAAAGGACCCTGAATCAGAAGGTCCTGTCTCAGAGGCAGAGACCAAGGTGGACAGGATGACATGTCCACTAGATCTGCATACCAGGTCCTGCGCGGCCACGCAGGCGCTATTAGAATCACTGATGCTCTCTCCTGTTTGATCCTGGCAATCAATCGAGGAAGCATTGGGAAGGGTGGAAACACATAAGCCATCCCGAATGTCCAAGGTGCTGTCAAAGCATCTACCAGGACCGCTCCCGGGTCCCTGGACCTGGACCCGTAACAAGGAAGCTTGGCGTTCTGGCGAGACGCCATGAGATCTATATCTGGTTTGCCCCAACGTCGAAGTATTTGGGCAAAGACCTCCGGATGAAGTTCCCACTCCCCCGGATGAAAAGTCTGACGACTTAGGAAATCCGCCTCCCAGTTCTCCACTCCTGGAATGTGGATCGCTGACAGGTGGCAAGAGTGAGACTCTGCCCAGCGAATTATCTTTGATACTTCCATCATCGCTAGGGAGCTTCTTGTCCCTCCTTGATGGTTGATGTAAGCTACAGTCGTGATGTTGTCCGACTGAAACCTGATGAACCTCCGATTTGTTAACTGAGGCCAAGCCAGAAGGGCATTGAGAACTGCTCTCAATTCCAGAATGTTTATTGGAAGGAGACTCTCCTCCTGAGTCCATGATCCCTGAGCCTTCAGGGAATTCCAGACAGCGCCCCAACCTAGTAGGCTGGCGTCTGTTGTTACAATTGTCCAGTCTGGCCTGCTGAAGGGCATCCCTCTGGACAGATGTGGCCGAGAAAGCCACCATAGAAGAGAATTTCTGGTCTCTTGATCCGGATTCAGAGTAGGGGACAAATCTGAGTAATCCCCATTCCACTGACTTAGCATGCACAATTGCAGCGGTCTGAGATGCAGGCGTGCAAAGGGTACTATGTCCATTGCCGCTACCATTAAGCCGATTACCTCCATGCATTGAGCCACTGACGGGTGTTGAATGGAATGAAGGACACGGCAAGCATTTTGAAGCTTTGTTAACCTGTCTTCTGTCAGGTAAATCTTCATTTCTACAGAATCTATAAGAGTCCCCAAGAAGGGAACTCTTGTGAGTGGTAAGAGAGAACTCTTCTCCTCGTTCACCTTCCACCCATGCGACCTTAGAAATGCCAGTACTAACTCTGTATGAGACTTGGCAGTTTGAAAGCTTGACGCTTGTATCAGAATGTCGTCTAGGTATGGAGCCACCGAAATTCCTTGCGGTCTTAGTACCGCCAGAAGAGAGCCCAGAAGCTTTGTGAAGATTCTTGGAGCCGTAGCCAACCCGAATGGAAGAGCTATAAACTGGTAATGCCTGTCTAGGAAGGCAAACCTTAGATACCGGTAATGATCTTTGTGAATCGGTATGTGAAGGTAGGCATCCTTTAAATCCACAGTGGTCATGTACTGACCCTTTTGGATCATGGGTAAGATTGTCCGAATAGTTTCCATTTTGAACGATGGAACTCTTAGGAATTTGTTTAGGATCTTTAAATCCAAGATTGGTCTGAAGGTTCCTTCTTTCTTGGGAACCACAAACAGATTTGAGTAAAACCCTTGTCCGTGTTCCGACCACGGAACCGGATGGATCACTCCCATTAGTAAAAGATCTTGTACACAGCGTAGAAACGCCTCTTTCTTTATCTGGTTCGTTGACAACCATGAAAGATGAAATCTCCCTTTTGGGGGAGAGGCTTTGAAGTCCAGAAGATATCCCTGAGATATGATCTCTAACGCCCAGGGATCCTGGACATCTCTTGCCCAAGCCTGGGCGAAGAGAGAAAGTCTGCCCCCCACTAGATCCGTTCCCGGATCGGGGGCCCTCAATTCATGCTGTCTTAGGGGCAGCAGCAGGTTTTCTGGCCTGCTTGCCCTTGTTCCAGGTCTGGTTAGGTTTCCAGCCTTGTCTGTAGCGAGCAACAGCTCCTTCCTGTTTTGGAGCAGAGGAAGTTGATGCTGCTCCTGCCTTGAAGTTACGAAAGGCACGAAAATTAGACTGTCTAGCCCTAGGTTTGGCTCTGTCTTGAGGCAGGGCATGGCCTTTACCTCCTGTAATATCATCGATAATTTCTTTCAAACCGGGCCCGAATAAAGTCTGCCCCTTGAAAGGTATGTTAAGTATTTTAGATTTAGAAGTAACATCAGCTGACCAGGATTTTAGCCACAGTGCTCTGCGTGCCTGAATGGCGAATCCGGAATTCTTAGCCGTAAGTTTAGTTAAATGTACTACGGCATCAGAAATAAAAGAATTAGCTAGCTTAAGGGTTTTAAGCTTGTTTGAAATCTCATCTATTGGCGCTGAGTCAAGGGTCTCTTCCAGAGACTCGAACCAAAATGCGGCCGCAGCCGTGACAGGCGCAATACATGCAAGGGGTTGCAATATAAAACCTTGTTGAACAAACATTTTCTTAAGGTAACCCTCTAACTTTTTATCCATTGGATCTGAAAAGGCACAGCTATCCTCCACCGGGATAGTGGTACGCTTAGCCAGAGTAGAAACTGCTCCCTCCACCTTAGGGACCGTCTGCCATAAGTCCCGTGTGGTGGCGTCTATTGGAAACATTTTTCTAAATATAGGAGGGGGGGAAAAGGGTACACCGGGCCTATCCCACTCCTTGGTAATAATCTCTGTAAGCCTCTTAGGTATAGGAAAGACGTCAGTACACGCCGGTACCGCATAGTATCTATCCAGCCTACATAATTTCTCTGGGATTGCAACCGTGTTACAATCATTCAGAGCCGCTAATACCTCCCCTAGCAGTACACGGAGGTTTTCTAGTTTAAACTTAAAATTTGAAATGTCTGAATCCAGTCTATTTGGATCAGATCCGTCACCCGCAGAATGAAGCTCTCCGTCCTCATGTTCTGCAAATTGTGACGCAGTATCTGACATGGCCCTAGTATTATCAGCACACTCTGTTCTCACCCCAGAGTGATCTCGCTTACCCCTAAGTTCTGGCAATTTAGACAAAACTTCAGTCATAACATTAGCCATGTCCTGTAGAGTGATTTGTAATGGCCGCCCTGATGTACTTGGCGTTACAATATCACGCACCTCCCGAGCGGGAGATGCAGGTACTGACACGTGAGGCAAGTTAGTCGGCATAACTTCCCACTCGTTGTCTGGTGAATGATGTTCAACATGTACAGATTGACTTTTATTTAAAGTAGCATCAATGCAATTAGTACATAAATTTCTATTGGGCTCCACCTTGGCTTTTACACATATAGCACAGAGATATTCCTCTGAGTCAGACATGTTTAACCAACTAGCAATTAGACTAGCAAGCTTGGAAATACCTTTCAACTAAATTTACAAGTAATATGTAAAACGTACTGTGCCTTTAAGAAGCACAGAAAAAACTATGACAGTTGAATAACAATGAACCGGATTAGTTATAAAAAACAAATTTTTCCCGGTAAAAGCATAAAATTAGCAAAGGATTGCACTCATTAGCAATGGATGACTAACCCTTAATATCAGAAAAAACGTATAACATTTAAAATATAAGCGTTTTTATCACAGTCAAAGCACAATCTCACAGGTCTGCTGTGAGTGATTACCTCCCTCAAAATAAGTTTTGAAGACCCCTGAGCTCTGTAGAGACGTTCCGGATCATGCAGGGAGAGAAGACAGACTTGTGACTGAATTTCTGATGCGTAGCAAAAGCGCCAAAATAGGCCCCTCCCACTCACACACAACAGTGAGGGAAGCTTAGTGAAACTGTTTTTAATTTAAAATAAACGACAGCCATGTGGAAAATAACGCCCAAAACAATTTTTCACCAAGTACCTCAGATAATTAAACAATTTATCATGCCAGCAAACGTTTAAAATCTAATTATATGAAATGTCATTAAAAAGCCTGCTGCTAGTCGTTCCCACTGCAAGTTAGGCTAAAAGTTATATGCATACAGTATTGTCCCGGTGAAGTGCCATTCCCCAAAATACTGAAGTGTAAACATATATACATATCAGCCTGATACCAGTTGCTACTACTGCATTTAAGGCTGAACTTACATTATATCGGTATTGGCAGTATTTTCTCAGTCAATTCCATTCCTTAGAAAATAATATACTGCAACATACCTCTTTGCAGGTGAACCTGCCCGCTGTCCCCTGATCTGAAGTTTACCTCACTCCTCAGAATGGCCGAGAACAGCAAAATGAATCTTAGTTACGTCCGCTAAGATCATACAAAACTCAGGTAGATTCTTCTTCAAATTCTGCCTGAGAAGAAACAACACACTCCGGTGCTGTTTAAAATAACAAACTTTTGATTGAAGATATAAAAACTAAGTATAATCACCACAGTCCTCTCACACATCCTATCTATTAGTTGGGTGCAAGAGAATGACTGGGTGTAACGTAGAGGGGAGGAGCTATATAGCAGCTCTGCTTGGGTGATCCTCTTGCACTTCCTGTTGGGGAGGAGTTAATATCCCATAAGTAATGATGACCCGTGGACTGACTACACTTAACAGGAGAAAGGTAAATGTTATAACTGTGGGAGAACATTTGATGGACTGGGCTTCCAGTGCTACCAATCATGTCTGAGAGCAGAGGGGGTGATGCCTTTGTTCGCCTGACCCTCTCTGACATGCCATACCATTTTGTGGAGTGTTTGGTGGACACTGGAACAGACCGCAGCGTTTTCAAAAGAGCTATAGCTGTTATGAAATTAAAGGCACATCAGCGAGCAATAGATCCTATCACTATGGGTAATAATAGGGTAGATGAATCAGCCAAGAAGGCAGCTCTCATAATACTCCTACAGTCCTCTGAAACTGTGGAGAATTTGACAATGGATGTCTTAGAAACCCTCCAAAAACTAAACAGGTTCCCTAATTCAGTGCAAGTGGAAAAATGCTGGTTGCAAACTGGAAAATGAGGTTTGGAAACATGGGGATGGTAGATTATGTGCACCTACAGTGCTATATCTTGTTTTAGCCAGTTTATCTCATCTCCCTTCCCATGTTTCCAAAGGGGGAATGATTGCAAGAATGATTGCAAGTGTTAATAAATTTTGGTTTGCACCAGGTTTCTCACAATTTGTAACTGAATTGTGCAAGAAATGCATGATGTGTGTTAAATACACTACAGGTAAATTGACAAAGGTGGAGATGAAACACCTTGTAAAACCTGACTACCCATTCCAAAGACTGCAAATAGACTATATTCAGCTGCCCAAATGTGGTGTGTATGAGTATGTTTTGGTGTGTGTAGACATGTTTTCCTCTTGTGTGGAGGCCTGGCTGGTTGCCAAGGCAACAGCAGGTGTAACAGCAAAAAAAATGATAACTGAAATTGTGTGCAAATATGGTTTACCTGAAAACAGTAGAATCTGATCAAGGGACTCATTTTACTGGGCAAGTGTTTGCAGAAATGATGAAAGGGTTGCAGATTAATCATCTGGGAAAGTGGAGAGAGCCAATGGTGTTTTAAAAAATAAAATAGCTAATATCTGTGAGCAGACAAAACTTACTTAGGTACAAGCCTTACCTTTAGCCCTCTTTGCAGTAAGACACACCCCAAAGGCAAAGCATGGCCTTTCGCCATTTGAAATTTTGTTTGGTAGACCACTAATAGGTCTTTTCTTTCCACAAGAATTACATGGGCAGTATGCTTCTCTAACTGATTATGTTGTTCAGCTGCATGAGCAACTGACTAATTTGTATGGAAAAGTTTTCTCTTCATTACCAGATCCAGAACAAATAACTGGAACTCACCACCTGCGCCCTGGAGACTGGGTGGTGATAAGAAGATACGTGAGGAGACACTTAGAGCCCTGGTTTGACGGCCCATATCAGGTGTTACTGACAACACCCACCTCAGTCAAAGTGGAATGGAAACCAAACTGGATCCTCTCACTGTAAGAAAGTGAACTTCCAGGCTGGTGATAAAAACCTGTGTCAAAGGGTGAAACCACTGGGGACAAAGTGGGTTAACTAACTGCCAAGATGCATATACTGTCCTGTTTTTTCTTTGTCCTTTTCTTTGTGTTTTATACCTCTATATACCAGTGAAGGGTGACAAACGGACAAAATTCCATCTGGCTTTTACACCAACAAACCGCCAAGCAACTGAATGCCACAGACTGTTGGATATGCTCTCATGTTCCTGCCAATCATAAAGGAATCCTTTTAATAGGTGTACCAATATCAATGAATGATTTAAATGTGACAGATTACAGCTATGATGTTCAAATAGATATAGATAACTCTGTTCATAATGCTATCTCAGATCAAGGTACATACTTAGAACTTGCTGGTATAGTTTCTATAGCTACAATGTGTCTTGGGCCAATGTATGTTAATTACATAGCAAACATGAAAGGTTACATATTTAGTTTGCCCAAGGTATATGTGGGGGAAACAGATTGTAGAAATGCTACTTTAACATTTAATATGGAACCTAACAAAGTACCATGTGATACAGTAACTGCTGATTCTAATAGTTTATGTTTTTGTTCAACGTTAAAAGCTTTGTGTACCACTAGGTGTGCCTGTCTTGAACAGACAGACAATGATGAATGGACCTGTCAAACTCAGTTATATAACAATATGAGATGGTTTCAACTATGGCTGGGAAAGATGGTAAGATTATTCCAATGGTCCTTAAACAAGGTATAAGTAAGAATTATTCTCATCTGCAGATAAAGTCTGGATGTGGTTTCCTGCCTGGACAGGTTGGGGAATTGAGCTAGCAAATAGAATTAACAAATATGCTAGTATTATGGATGGGATTATTAATGAGACTACAAGTTATACACATGAATAAAGTAAAAGAGTTACAACAAAGATCTAAAGATATAGCTAAGGAAGGATGGGAACGATTGGAACCTGGTTTAAAAATATGCTTACAAATCTTTTAAAACCCATAGTGGTAGTGATAGGAGTAATTATAATGTAACTAATTGTTTGGAAATTGTTAATGATTTGTGTTTCTCATTGCAGAAAAAGATGAAGATACGGATTGTTTAGGGTGATGATACAACAGCTACAGAGATGACCGACTGATAACTTAGTTCAGCTACCTGCCTTCCCTGCAGACCCTCCAGTCATTTTAGGAGACAGGTGGAAGATCTCATCTCTGTGAGGGGGTCCCACAATTGCACCTCATCAGTTTTGGGCCTACTACAGGATTTGGACCTAGGCCTGTGAAGGGATGCAGTTCTGGCTGCTGTTGTTATCTGTTTAGATAGAGATTGCATATTTTGTGTTTGTGTGCTACCAATAAAGATGTGTGAATGCTTAGAGGAAATGATAACTATGTAGGCAGATCTGGAATGGAGGCTCAGCATCCCACTGTCTATGCAGCTTATCTGTATACTCAGTGATATACAGTCTGTTTAAGGGGTCATTTCCAGGTAGGAAGGTTGTTAGTTAGTCAAGTAAGAGACACAAAGTAATAATGGCGTGATAATAAACGCAAGGTAATAGATAAATACATGTGATAATAAAATTATCAAAAGGGTGAGAAATGTTAAGGAAAAATATTTTTAATTCTGTATATATTTCTCATGTGTTAGAATATGGGCTGACTATAGCAGTTACTTTTCACTTGTGTTCAGCTATTTTACTGCTGTGTGTGCAAACTAAGTCTTTCAGTCTTAGGAACAACACCCAAGTCTGTATGGACAGGATAAGAAGAAGACCACGAGGTGCATAATGTGAAGATTCTCAGAAACACCCAAGATGGCCTATAAAAGAGAGACATTGCTGCAATCTAATGCTGCACGCCACACACACTTGTATTACTATGTAAAATGACCGGTTGTCATTTTTGTTGTAATATGTTTAATTGTACAATTATAACCTTATTAATTTGGAACAGCTGTCTGACGTTAATTTTTTCTTCAACAGTTATTCTAACGAATATAAATAAAGGAGCTTTTTTATATATTTATGTGTCAGCATCAATTTATCCAAAAAAGAATATAAATTAGAAAATACTAGGAATACAATAGCTCTATATACACATACATATGTATATTGATTTGATAGAACATAACTATATTCATTAATAAAATTGGACATCAATATCAGAAATTTATTGGGAATAGCAATCCATTTTTGCGCCACCTACCACCACTGCCTTTAAGCTGACAATTGCTAGCAGCACACACACGCTCACAATTACCAACAGCATTTACATCAAGCTCACAATTACTAGCAGCACACACAGCAAGCTCACAATTACTAGCAGCATTCACAGCAAGCTCAAAGTTACTAGCAGCACATACAGCAAGCTCATAATTACTAGCATCACTCACATCAAGCTAACAATTAGTAACAGCACTCACAACAAGCTCACAATTACTAGCAGCACACACAGCAAGCTCACAATTACTAGCAGCACTCACAGCAAGCTCACAATTACTAGCAGCACACACAGCAAGCTCACAATTACTAGCAGCACTCACAACAAGCTCATAATTACTAGCAGAACACACAGCAAGCTCACAATTAGTAGCAGCACACACAGCAAACTCACAATTACTAGCAGCACACACAACAAGCAAGCAGTAACAGAGGCAGTTGCCAGAGCTAACTGTCATCCACAGGCAACACACAAGAATAGCACACACAGTTACTCACAAGCTCAAACACAAGTAGTGGCCAGAGAGACATGGGGAGATCACAAGTAAATATGAAATACGAAGCGTGACATCACTGAAGCATGGATCTGTCACTCACTGGCAGCCCACACAGGTAGGTTACACTGTTGTCATTCAAAGTTTTCATAATGGCTGCAGTGCTACCCTGCTCTTTCAGGTCTTCCATCAGATTTTGTGACCTTTCGGAATGTGTGTCTAGGTGATATGCGTATGCGCAAAGTTACGTCATCACATTCCTGAGCGCACACATCACCGGTTGCAAAATCTGACAGAACAGCTGTAATTGGATTTTGTAACCACAAAGTGTGCATGCGACATACTCTGACAGTCGCACAATCCGAATCGTGTTTCATTGAGTTTTGGACCCCATCGGAATTTGCTACCCGTTAGTGTGCATGCACACACAGATGTCACTACATTCCACATGTTGTAAAGAATGTGTGGAATGCGGTGATGTATGTGTACTAATGCGCATTGACAGGGTAAAAGATTCAGACGTCTAGTATCAAGTCTCGACACTTTGTCTGTGCATGTGCGCTGCGCGCACCCTCAAAATGTACATAATCTTAAGTAAACAGTTATTATCACAATTAAAGGTAACTCCTAAATTAATTAACTTGTACGTTAAAGGGACACTGAACCTAATTTTTTTCTTTTGTGATTCAGATACAGCATGCAATTTTAAGCAACTCTATAATTTACTCCTATTATCAATTTTTCTTCGTTCTCTTGCTATCTTTATTTGAAAATTAAGACGTCTAAGCTTTTTTGTGTTTCAGGACTCTGGACAGCACTTTTTTTATTGGTGGATGAATTTATCCACCAATCAGCAAGAACAACCCAGGTTGTTCACCAGAATTGGGCCGACATCTAAACTTACATTCTTGCATTTCAAATAAAGATACCAAGAGAATGAATAAAATTTGATAATAGGAGTAAATTAGAAAGTTGCTTAAAATTGGATGCTCTATCTGAATCACAAAAGAAAGAATTTGGGTTCAGTGTCCCTTTAATGAATTAAGGAGTCACCTTTAATTGTGGTGATAAATGGAGCTCCAAATTACTAAGGGACAAAATGTTTACTTAAGTTTATGTACATATCGAGGGTGTGCGCGGCGCACATGTGCAGAAAAAGCGTTAAAACTTAATTTCCAGCTCCATATATCATCACAATTAAAAGTGACGCATAAATTCAGTAACTTACACATTAATGAATTTAGGAGTTACCTTTAATTTTGATAATAACTGTGTTAAGCTTATGCAGATTCTGAGGATGTGCACGGCGCCCATGCGCAGACAAAACGTCGAGACTTGCTAACCTGTCGCAATTTTCTACTGTGCCAGTGAACATACATCACTATTTTCCACACATTCTTTACAACATACGTGGAATGTAGTGATGTCAGTGGGTTTAGTGTCTCGAACAGAAAAAAATGGCAAAATGGAAAGCGTGAGAAGTTTTAAGTGCAAAGTTTTGTCACTCACACCAAGCTCACAATTACTAGCAGCACACACAGCAAGCTCACAATTACTAGCAGCACACACAGCAAGCTCACAATTACTAGCAGCACTCACAGAAAGCTCACAATTACTAGCATCACACACACAAAGCTCACATTTAATAGCAGCACTTACAGCAAGCTCACAATTTCGAGTAGCACACGCAGCAAGCTCACAATTACTAGCAGTACACACAGCAAAATTACAATTACTAGTAGCACACACACAAAGCTCACATTTAATATCAGCACTTACAGCAAGCTCACAATTACTAGCAGCACTCACAGCAAGCTCACAATTACTAGCAGCACACACAGCAAGCTCACAATTACTAGCAGTACACACAGCAAACTCACAATGAATAACAGCACACACAGCAAGCTCACAATAACTAGCAGCACACACAGCATGCTCACAATGAATAACAGCACACACAGCAAGCTGACAAATACTAGCAGCACACACAGCAAACTCACAATGAATAACAGCACATACAGCAAGCTCACAATTACTGGAAGCACTCACAGCAAGCTCCCAATTACCAACAGCCCAGAAAGCAAGCTTACAATTACTAGCAGCACTCACAGCAAGCTAATAATTACAAGCAGCAGACACAGCAAGCTCCCAATTACTAGCAGCACTCACAATAATATCAGCACTGAGAGCAAGCTAACAATAGATAAAAGTAAATTGGAAAGTTGTTTTAAATTACGTACCCTATTTAAATTAAGAAAGTTTTTTTTTGGACTTGACTGTCCAAAAGTAGTTCAACTTAAAGGGACAGTCAAGTCCCAAAAAAACTTTCATGATTCAAATAGGGCATGTAATTTTAAACAACTTTCCAATTTACTTTTATCCTCAATTTTGCTTCATTCTCTTGGTATTCTTAGTTAAAAACTAAACCTAGGAGGTTCATATGCTAATTTCTTAGACCTTGAAGGCCACCTCTAATCTAAATGCATTTTGACAGTTTTCAACCACTAGGGGGCTTGAATTTACCATGGAGTGAGCACTGATTGGTTAAAATGCAAGTCTGTCAAAAGAACTGAAATAAGAGGGCAGTCTGCAGTGGCTTAGGTAATTACATAGGTAAAATGTGTATTATTATAACTGTGTTGGTTATGCAAAACTGGGGAATGGGTAATTAAGGGATAATCTATCTTTTAAAACAAAAATTCTGGTGTTGACTGTCCCTTTAAGGACCAACAAACACATGTAATTAAATCTTATGAAAATCTGGCCCAAGATTTTGATTTAAATCATAAAGAATTTTATGCTTATTTGCAACTTAGATATTACTTAGCCAACATTAGTTCTTTCGAGATAGAAAACTGGTTGTTAAGTGATTGGAATCAGGGATCAAACTTTATTAAACAGGGAATGATTCTATATCTATACTATATAAAATGTTAGTTTCAAATGGTGGTCATGCTGAGCTTGTCAACCTCTGCCAAAAATGGATAATTGATTTTGATGACTTTAAAAATAGCTTTACTCGAGTAGCCAAAATTTCTACTTCCATATCTTGGAGAGAATCCCATATGAGATGAATAGATCATATATTACGCCAGCAATAATATCAACGGAGAATTCAAAAGAAAAAGCCTTTTGTTCCAGGTGTAGAGCTCCAGAAGCAGACTTAATACACTGCTTTTGGAAATGCCCAAAAATTCAGACATTCTGGTTACAAATTATTTTTTGGCTAAATAAATTTATGTTGACCAAAATTAGAATGAACGAATCTAATTTTTTTATGTTAAAGAAGAATAACTATCAGAATACTCACCTAATCAATACAGCAGTATTGTAAGCAAGACAGATGATTCTTAGGCAATGGAATGGACAAGAGCAGTCCTAGTTTCTCTGTATTTATTTAAGGTATGACCCATTAAATGATAATGGATCAATATGACCCATTGATAATCACAGATAATAAAACAAATACATTTATTTTTAAATGTGAAAAGTGATTATGACTCTTTCAATAAATTCACAATTACAGATTATTTATCCATTTTGCAAATCCCCATACTTTATATTATAGGAAAGCATTCTGATTGTACTATTTGAATAAAGATCTTCTGTGTGAGATTGCTCTTTACAAGTTAGTCGTCATTTTTCTCTCTCTCTTTTTTTTTTTAATAACTTTATTTTTGAGAGGGGCTTGAATTACATCACGAGAATAAAAACGGGTTAATGCAAACATGGGTACAATCAATGCATAAAAGGCAATATTACATTTGTCAGGTTATTATTCAGTTTCTTGCATGTGATTATAGCGAGATTGTGATATTAAAGCTCCAAGGTTTTTCTATCTTTTTTCAATTTAACATAACATAACTAACTGTAACATGTTTATGACTATGGTTAATGACTGGTTAATGCAATCATGGGTACAATCAGGGCAGAAAAAGGCTGTGTTACATATGTCCGACTGTTAATCAGATTCATGGTTTGTTTGTAAACATTTTATCTAGGTTTTCCTCTTTAATTTAAATAACATAGTATAACAAAACAAACTACAACACATGAAACTTCAATCTTGGAGGTTCTGCGACTAAGCTTGACTAAATAATATGGGGTGGGAGCACAAATAGTTGTAGGAAAAGTAGAGAGAATGTTCTATTGACTTGGATGAGATACCTGCTCTGGTAAAGTGATGTCTCGGCGAGCGGGCTGTAGTTCAAGTCCCTAGTTCCTCTTCCAGTTTATTTGGGGGGTATACTAGTAGTCAGTTCTAGGTGGGTGACTGTCTCTGTCGGGAGGGGCAAGGCACCATCGGCCTTGTAGGTTTTCATGGAGGATGAAGACGGATTGTTGGAAGGGGCGTAGAATTCTGGCCCTCAGGTAGGTATAGGAGGAATGGTTCCCATTTATGTATAAAAAATTTAATTCTAGCTTCAAGGTCTCCTTGAACATTAGTCTGCTCTACCAGTATCTGGTGGTATAAGGCATTGACTAGTTTTTTGAAAGGGGGTTCTCTTTGTTTGGCCCAGTATATCTCTTTTTTTTTGGGGGGGGGGGAAATATTTGAGATTTGAAAGCAATTAGAAATTGATTTTACTTTCACTTATGCTTGTCTGTAAATTCACAGAGATTAAGAATGTTCATTATATGTTTTTGATCCCTTAATACTATATGATCACGTTATGTAATGAAATTGAGTTTGCATATTATATCTTGTTACTCCCTGTATGTATATAAATAAATATATATATATATAATAAAGGTTAGTGTATAGTGGGTAAATTGGGTGCTTTTCTAAGAATGGGGGGGGGTCTTTATACTATAAAAATGCCCCCAGACAAATCACCAGCAGTGCACACACATACACAGTTTGTTTATAAACAAGTTCTGGATAAAATGGCTAGGGAAAAAAAGGTTTCTTTGTGTACATCTAATTAGCACCACTATATACAATTCCCTTGTTTTTCATTTAGCTACCAGAAACACAATGCCAAGAAATCCCTGGTATCACAATGCCCTCAAGAGATGTTATTATATTCACTAGAAGACAATTAGGTAAGGTGAGAATCTTTTAACCTGTCCTTGGGTGTGGGGCCTTCCCATTCATCATACTGACAGAGCAAGCACATTTTGCATATTAGTTATTATGATGATCAAGGTAGTTTTCTGGATTTGACTCCTTAAACTGTGTTTCCAATTTAAAGGGAAAGTCAAAATGAAACTTTCATGATTCAGATGGGGCATGCAATTTTAAGCAACTTCCCAAGATACTTTTATCAAGTTTGATTTGTTCTCTTGGTATTCTTTGTTGAAAGCTAAGCCAAGGTAGTCTTACGCTAATTTCTAAGCCCTTGAAGGCCACCTCTTATCTCAGTGCATTTGACCGTTTTCACAGTTAGACACTGCTATTTAATGTGTGTCAAATAGGTAACATGCTCACGGAGTTATTTATGATTCTGCACTGTTGGACTAAAATGCCTGTCTGTCAAAAGAACTGAGACAATGTGGCAGTCTGCAGAGGCCTAGATACAAGATAATCACAGACGTAAAAAGTGTATTAATATAAACAGTTTGATTATGCAAAACTGAGAAATGGGTAATAAAAGGGATTATCTATCTTTTTTTAAAACATTAGAAGTTTGCTGTAGACTGTCCCTTTACAGTTATTCAATAATTGAATTTGAAAATGTTTACGTTTTAAAATAATTGAATTGGTAATAGATGCATAATGTGATAAATATATGCTAGATTGTCTATTCTACAGTCCTAAAATAATATAAAATGTATTATACATTCTGGTAATCAACTGCATCAGCATTCCCTGGAGTCTCAATTTGGGCTACATTAAAGGGACAATCTAAAGGAAAAAAAAAACATGATTAAATAAATAAAAATAACTAAATCACTGGTTTCAAACCTCTCCTTAGGCCTCCCTAACAGACCAGATTTTCTGGATTACCTTGGGAGAGAGCAGGCAAAATAACCATGTTTACTAATCAGATGATTATCTCACCTGTGTTTCAGTTCCGATGTCCTCAAAATCTGGCCTGTTAGGGAGGTCTGAGGACAGGTTTGGAAACCAGTGCTGTAAATCAAGCACTGCAGCTCCCAAGCAGAACATTACTAGAAGTATAACCCAGCAGCAGCAAATGTCCTGCTTGGAGCTCCCAAGCTGGGGTTTACCTATATGTTTAGCTCATTTACTGCTAGTAAACACTGTCAATATGCACTGTACATGTCAATAAGCTCAGTTTGGTTACATTAAAATATAACAAATTCATGCAACCAGCCACCTTGTTTAAAACTTTTTTTTTTTAATGCAAAGCTTTGTGGCAAGTTCTACAGCTATAATAGGTCCCTTCCATACCTGTGAATAAAGAAGCTAAACAACGTGTGCTTGACCGCGACGGCATGGAAGGCCCTACCTTATATGGCGTCCTGCACACTCATCCTTTTAGGGAATGGAAAATAAGACTGTGTGTGTGTCTAGCATTGCAGGCAATCTCTCATGATACGATTACAGCCTTGAAATCACGCGATTCCATCAACAATCGCGTGATTTCATTTTTCCAGCAAGCGTTTACTTCGGAACACTTGCCCCCGCACAAAGGGGTTAAAGTAAACATTGCGCAGTTCATCTGGCTTCTTCTTTTTTTTTTTTTTTTTTTAAAAAGGTTTATTAGTTTTATACATCAGTTACAAATCTTTAACAATCAATCTTTCCAGTTTTGACAAAATCATAGTATAACATTTTCATACTGTTTACTTCATGTTTCAACTAATATATAATGCAGTATATGTTTACCCAATCCTGGTCTCAAACATAGAAAATTAAATCTTTTAGGGAGGATACCTGTCCATGAAGCATAATAAACATAAAGATATAAAGAGGTATTCCTTTTTTCCCCCTTTCTATTATCATAAAGAAAGAAAGCATAAGAAAAAAAAAAAGACTAACAGACCTTTGTCCTTTCCCCTTTTCAACCACAGAAACAACACAAAGAAAAACAAAAAGAATCTTTCTGTCTATATTAGTACCTTTTCCCCCCCTGTGATCTGTATATACAATATTCAATTTAAAGTTATAACATCTTAAATCCCATAGAAATATTTACGTCTTATAAAACAACATAAAAAAAAAAAATAAAAAAAAAAAAATAAAAATAAATAAATTTCTCTCTCTCCTCTCTTCCCCCTCCCTCTGATATCTAGGCCTGATCGGGCATTTCAAAAAGCCATTCTCCTCTCAATCTGCAATTTTCCATATAGATTGTATTTTTGAAGTTTCCAATTATTTTCTTTTGCTCCTCGATCTCTCTAGATTTAATCCACTTCTCCCATTTGCTAAAGAAACGTGTTATGTTGTTGTCAATGTGGTATATAGTGTCTTGTAATTCTATGAGAAATTGGTGATGAATACTTTCCCCAAGATTCCCAAAGGAAGGTGGTTTGGCCTGTTTCCATCCTTTTAATATAAGATTTCTAGCTAATAAAATTATCATCGTTATAAATTTCCGGTTTTGTAGGTGTTCTTTTTTGTAGTGAAAAAAAAAGATCTGATCTGGTTGTAAGAGTATTTGAGTTTGATAAATTTTGCTCAGCCAGAAATCTATCTTTCCCCAAAAACCTTGTATTTTGGGACATAGCCAGAAGCTATGGATTAGGTTTGTCTTTGGTTGTCTGCATTTAGTGCAGAGCGCTCCTTCCCCTGTGCCACCCCATTTAGCAATCTTCTCGGGTGTGATATATACCATCCACATTAACTTTACGTGCTGTTCACGCATAGGGATAGCTAGTGATGCTTCCTCCACTCTTTCCACGCTTTTTAATATTACTTGCGTAGTGAGATTCGGAAAGTGAGCTTCCCTCCATTTTACAGTTCCACTTTCAATATGTTGTTTGTAGTTTATATTATTTAATAGGTTATATAGCGGGGATATTGAGTATTTACCGCTTTTGATGAGATTAATTACCGGAACTAGTGGTGCAAGATCCCAGTTATTCCCTTGTATTTGTATTAATTTAAGGCAATAATGCCTAATTTGTAAAAATGAAAAATAATGTTTCTCAGAGAGGAAATATTTATTTTTAATTGTTTCGAAATCTTCAACTTGAATTATTCCCTGATTATTTTTTGTTAGTTGAATAATGTTGGATAATCCCTTTTCTTGCCAGTCTGAAAATATTTTAGATGAATGGCCCTGTTTGAATTCTGAGTTTCCTTTGATAGTTAAGTATCGTGTTGCATAGGGGTGTATACCTAGATATTTACATGTTCTGTGCCAGGCTACAATTGTATCTCTAAGCAAATCTATTTTTTTAACATATGGTGGAAGGTTCTTAACCTCAAGATGGAGAATATTTTTTAAATAAAGAGGTTTTATCAAGCCATTTTCTATCTCTGGCAAAGTAAAATGGTTACTCTCTAGGAGCCAATCAAGGGCAATCTTGGTCACTGCCACCAGGTTATATATTATTAAGTTAGGAAGACCCAGGCCCAAATATTCTTTTTTAAGTGTTAATTTTTGATAACTCAGTCTAGGTCTGTTATTCGTCCATAAGTATTCCTTAATTGCCTGACTAGAGGTTTTAATCTCCTGTTTCTTAATTAAGAAAGGAATATTCTGGAAAAGATACAATAACCTAGGGAGTGCAATCATCTTAAGTAAATTTATCTTACCAGAGAGAGAAAGTGGCAATGAAGTCCACCTTTTGAGAGTTTCGCAGAATTGTCTAATGCCATTACCAATGTTTAAAGCGTACCATTCTGAAGGGTCTCTAGATATTTTGACCCCCAGGTATATCATATATTTAGTTACCTCTTTGAATATTTTAGTTTCTGAATCTTGTTTTTTTTGAAGCCATAATACTTCAGATTTAGACTGGTTAATATGATATCCTGAAAAAGAGCCGTAGTTTTTTATAATCTGGCACATTTTATTAAAATTTATCTTTGAATTTCTGGAAAATACCAGTAGGTCATCTGCATAGACCGCTAACTGTATTCTCTTGCCTCCTACCTCAATCCCCTGTATATTATTTCTCAAAGCCATCAATAAAGGTTCCAATGCAATATTAAAAATTAGGGGCGACAAAGGGCATCCCTGTCTTGTCCCTCTTAAGAGGGGGAAGTAGGGTGTTTTGTTGCCATTGATAATTATCGCTGCCCTAGACTCAGTATAAAGTTTCTTAATTAGATTAAGACTATTACCTGAATATCCAAAGTTTATAAGAGAGGCAACAAGGTGGTCCCATGTAACAGAATCAAAAGCTTTACTTGCATCCAGTGATACTATTGAACTATCATCTTTGTTAACTTTTTTGTTATATTTATCATTATACCACTGGTCTGAAATTGTTAAGAAAACTTTCCTTAGATTAACATTTGAGGACCTTCCTTTCATAAAGCCTGTTTGATCCGGATGAATTATTGTATCTAGTGAAACCTGAATCCTTTTAGCTAGAATGCTGGTCAGAATTTTATAATCAATGTTGAGTAATGAGATGGGCCTGTAAGAGTCAATTAGTTGTGGATCTTTTCCAGGCTTAGGTATAACTATTATTATGGATTCATTAAAATCAGCTGATGGCTCCAACTGTCCATTCCAGAGCCCATTCAGCAGAGCATTTAGTGTCGGGGTTATTTCCTCTATGAGGATCTTATAAAATTCGGATGGAAGGCCATCCGGCCCTGCCGCTTTATTATTTGCCATCATTTTAATTGTTTGTCTTATTTCATTTTCTGTAATGGGTTCATTAATTTTAGTTAAACAATTATTTTCTAGTTTTGGGACTGTCAAGGATTCCCAAAATGAGTCCTTGATAGTATAATCAATATGCTGTGCTGAATAAAGCTCCATGAAATAGTCAAGAAAGGCCTTTTGTATATCTTCTGTTTGAGTCCAGATCTGATCTTTATTTTTAATTTTTTTTATAAAGCTTTTGGTTTTGTGATTTTTGTCAATTCTTGCTAGAAAGCTACCCACCTTGTTGCCATACCTATAGAACTGTGCGCAAGATTTTATATTTTCTCTAATCTCGTTTTGCATGAGGTAGGTGTCTCTGTCTTTTTTAGCCTGAATATATTGTTGCCAGCTATTTGGAGTTTTTGTCTGGATATATCTGGAATATTTATTGATCACGCAATTGGTTATCTGCTTTTTATATGCGTGTGTTTTTTTATTTTGCTTTATTTGGTATGCCAAAATTTCGCCTCTTAATACGGCTTTTGCGGCGTTCCAGTATATATGAGTTTTGTCAAAAGAGCTGCTATTGAACTGTTTATATTCAGCCCATTTAGATCTTAAGAAATTTATAAACTTACTATTTTTTGCTAGATATTTGGGAAAGAAGAACTGATTAGATTTCGGCATCTTTTGTTTGGGGTCTAATACAATTGAAATGGGGGCGTGGTCTGATATAGTTATTATATCAATAAGTGTCTCCTGAATACAATCTGTTAGCTTTTCTGATATGAGAAAATAGTCTATTCTGGATAAAGTTTTTTTTGATTTCGAGAGGCATGTATATTCTCTCTCATCAGGGTGTCTAGATCTATATATATCAATTAGTTTTAGATCTTGCTGAAACCTTTTTATAAGAAGAGACTCTCTTTTTCTTCTGGCTGTTGTGGATTTATCTAGCGTTTTTTGTCTTATTGCTTGCTCACCGTTATCTCTACTTCTATCAACTGTATTATTGGGAGCAATATTGAAGTCTCCACCAATAATTATGGTATGCGTGGAGTATATTAACAACTTATCTCGCAAGCTTTGCCAGAAGTCAATATCCTCCTCATTTGGACCATATACGTTGCAAATTACAATCTTCCTATGTGCAATTTCAGCTTCTAGTATAATGTACCTTCCTTCCACGTCTCTCACTAGTTTGTCAATTTTATATTCTATTGTTTTACTAAACAGGATGGCCACTCCTTTTTTCCTTTGATGCCCTGTAGTATATATCACCTCTTTCACCCAACCCCCTTTTAGTTTAATAGCCTCTTCCCCTTTTAGGTGTGTTTCCTGCAAAAGCAATATCTGAGCACCCAGCTTTTTTCGCGTATCTCAAAATAGCTTTGCGTTTCATGGGTGATGTTATTCCCCCTATATTCCACGAAACTATTTTAAGACTCATTTTCACTAATCTATGGATTTAACTATTATTGAGAAGTCGTTTCTGACTGTAAAGTATTAACAGGATAGGGTGGTCATAGTAGCACATAGGGAAGAGTTGAAGAGTGGAGTGAGGGAGGGAGAAGAGAGGGAGAGAGGGAGAAAAAAAAAAAAACAAAAACAAAAAAAAAAACCAAAAAACATTTATAAATTACCAAGACTTTATTAGTTCCCCTTACTTCGCTGGGGGTCTTCCTTTTCCCTTCCAGTTTTCCCTTGAAGGGGGATTTTCCCCCATAACTAAATTTTATTCTATACATTTTTCTAAAATCAAAATTAGTATACATTATATTCCTTTATGTGTTAACCTTAAAAGCTAAAACCAATATCAAGAGATTCAGAGAGAACAGGGGCACTGTTCATGTTACAGGGCCTTGTTGTCTTTCTAAGCTATCTTTATGCTCTTTAAGAAACTCGCTTACTTCCTCTGCATCTGTGAATATCCTGTTCCCTGCGGTGGTACTAATGCTAAGTCTGGCAGGGTACAAAAGCCTAACTCTCCACCCATCTTGTATTAGTTTGGTACATATTGGCGCAAGAGAGCGTCGTTTGTTAGATGTCTCGTAAGAGAAGTCATTAAATAACAAAAGTTTTCTGCCTCTATAGATAATTTCTCCATTTACTTTCCTATAAGCATTCATAATTTTAATTTTTCCCTGAAAATTCAGCAATTTCATGATAACCGGTCTGCCTGCTTTGTTTCTTCCCTCCTCTTGTCTCTCTGAGCCTATTCTATGTATTCTCTCAATTATTATATTTTGAGTTTCGTCTCCAATATTTAATAGAGCCATTAGTTCTACCTCCACAAATCTCTTAAGATCTTTCTCCTGTATGTCCTCTGTTAGGCCAATAAGACGTAAATTATTTCTTCTGGCCCTATTTTCTAAGTCCTCAAGTTTATTTTTCATATTTTCAATCTGGGTGGACATAGTGCGTAGTGTTTGGTCCCTCTGTAGGGCCCCATCCTCAATATCCGATATTCTCTGTTCTGCATACGTGAGTCTGGTTGCAAATTGTTTTACTTCAAGTGTTAGTGAGGTGATATTATTTTGAATTAAGTCAAACTTGGGTGTAAATAGTGCGTCAAGCTGCTTAATTAATTCTTCATTGTTAGAACTTTGTGGTAAATTTATTTCCCCCATTCCCCCCTGTGATTCTTGTGAAATTCTATTCCCTTTTTTTTCTTGATTTTTACTTCGGGAAGACATGCTTGGTGAAGTGATTTTGCTTTTGTTTAAGTATTTTTCCATAAATATATGTGACCTCCCCCTTTGCCCCGCAATTAGGTGATTACCCCTTGTGTTTAAAAAGTGGGACTATATATTGATAAATAGTGCCAGACTGTGTAAGTGATATTGAGGAGTTTTTAGGCCTACCTCTGTTAGTTAGAGGGTGCAGAATATTTTTCCTAGTTAAATTAAATTGTAGACTGCCCCTTTAAGTAGATATAGACGTGCTTATTCGTGTTTGCTATTTTCTTTTCTAACTTGAGCTATCTGAGCTAGGTATATGATATTCAGATTTTATTTGTAGCTAACAAGTATACTGATCTTCTCTAGGCTGCTTTGTACCTTATATTGTTTTATAAAATTACAACACACCAAAACAGTCTAAATATCTGAATATGAGACATGTATGGTATCACTTAAAAAGGAGACACTTGTGAATTTCTAATCCTTATAAAGTGTTAAGCAAGGCTAGCAACGGCTAGTTTGAGACCTGAGATGATTTTTTTTTCTCTTTTCTCCTTCCCTTCCCCTTTTTCTTTCCCTTTTTTTTCTCTTTCTTTTTCTTTCCTTCTTAGGGAATAAAGCTAGCTCAATTATCAATTATCACCTTTGCCTTAAATCTTATATTATTTTGCAAAGTACAACATACCAAGATATCCTAGATGTCTAACAAACATGTGGTATCACTTAATATTGCAAACCTATACATTTCTATCATAATTTTTAGCCCTGTACCGACATTATCAATCAGAAAGAGAGAGCACCAGATAACATGAGTGAAACAACTCTTTTAACCCTGGGTTACCCCCGGGGCATATTCAGTAAAAGTTTCTATAGCCAGTATCCTTATGCAAGGAGGCTAATTGTTCCACTGCTGATATTATTATAGCAGGTGCTGCTTGAGAGTTTTTATAAGTCCCACATCTTTTTGTAGTGAGTAAACAGAGGGAAGAGAAAAAAAGCAGTTCTCTGGGCTTTCTTTTTCCTTCTTCACTTCCTTTTCCCCTTCCTTCTCTCTCTTCCCCTTCTCTCACTTCTGCTCTCCTTCTTTCCAACAGCAGGCCCAGTTAGTAGACTATGCTTTTTTTTTTCTTTTTTCTTTTCTTTCTTTGAAAAAAAGGCTCCTTTTCTCTTTCCTCTCTCTTTCCCCTTTTAGACAAATTGCTTGCTTTACTTTCCTTTGTAAGTGCTCTCTTTACCCTGTTTTCTTACAGGGGAGACATTAAATGTTCATAATCTGGTACTCTTCATTCAGGACTTTTGCTCTTCAGGGGATTACACTGCACTAGGAGGGTTGAGGGGGGGGATGAGTAACCTATGTCAGGCCCTACTCTTGCAGGAGCTCCAATATGTTCACAGTCTGGCTCTACACCTGACACCCCCCCCCCCTCTACCAATTGTATGCAGACATTGTTTCAGCAAAGTTATTAAAGAAAAAGACAAATCCAAACTTATCTTATTCTGTAGCGATGATTCTGGAAACTGTGGTTTCACCGCTCAGCAGGACTTTCTCTCCTGCTGATCCTCCAAGTATATGGACTTGCTGGCAGGTCGAGGTGATGTTGTGCTCAGGATCCCTTTAGCCTGTGTCCTGAGCTGGCCGACAAGGAACACTTGTCTCCTTTCCTCCTGGGGCAAGAAGTTGATATATGTGACACCTTTCCCACTGCTATATCCGCTCACCAACTGCTCCTTGGGTCCTGGCGGGCAGCGTGTGTCACTAGGGGCTCTTTAGGCAGCCACTGTAGATGGGCCTAGTAGGCCGGTGACAATAGGCTCTGCAGGGCTGTCGGCCTCCTTAATGGCAGCTACGGGTCCTGGGCTGGGTGGTTGCGGCCCGCCTATAGGCACTCGATGCCGCGGCTTCTTTCTTAGGCCTCTGGAAGCAGGCAGCGTACTACACACGCGTCTGCTTGCTTAGCCCCTCCTACCGGAAGTCCATCTGGCTTCTTCTTTTCCCTTACATCATGAAAATACCGGGTCTTAAAGGGATACTAATTTTTTTCTTTCATGATTCAGATAGAGCATGCAATTTTAAGCAACTTTCTAATTTACTCCTATTATGAAATTTTCTTAGTTCTCTTGCTATCTTTATTTGAAAAAGCAAGAATCTAAGCTTAGGAGCCTGCCCATTTTTTGTTCAGCACCCTGGGTAGCACTTGCTGATCGGTGGCTACATTTTTTATGGCAAAGATTATATTTATGGCATTTGATTAGCTATCATTTACTATCATTTTAAGGACACGCTATGTGCAAGGTACGTCCGTGTTGTTAAAGGGACATTGTACACTAGATGTTTCTTTGCATAAATGTTTTGTAGATGGTCCATTTATATAGCCATCTGAGAGTGTTTTTGTTAAATGTATAGTTTTGCTCATTTTTAATAACATTGTGCTGATTTTCAGACTCCTAGCCAAGCCCCAAAGTTGTAGATGTATACAGATTCCTGCTTGTCTTTGGGGTCTTTTCATATGCAGGACTCAGGAGAGGGGTGTCTGCTCTTCCTGTTTTCTCAGCCCATTTCAGTGGGTATCTAAGCCTAACCTCATCAACAGTGCTAACTTGGAAACTTCTAAGTAAGTTTTTAAAAGATCTACACTGGATTTTTATATCAGTATCTGAGCATATTATTCTTTATAGTAGTGTCTATTACATGCAGTTATATGAAAATTGGTGTATACTGTCCCTTTAAGGGGTTATTAGTGACATTGTTTACTATCCCTTTAGACAAATAATTAGGGTCAGCAATGCAAAAATAATATACTCTGATAAATTAAAGGGACAGCATACTATAAAATTGTTTTCCCCTTAATGTGTTTCCAATTACTTTTTTTTTACCAACTGCAGAGTATAAAATTTATGAGAATTTGTGTTTTGAAACCACAACCTAATAAAATGGATTGAGCTTGTAGGTTTAATCAGATCTCATTACTTTATCACATTGTGTACATATACATACTTCTTTATCTTATATCTGTCCGTAAAACGAAGACCAATACTTGGAGAGTACAATGGAAAATTAAAATTGTATTACCTTATTGCCTATACCCAACTGGGAGTGTTATTTCTTCTGCTGGCTGTGTTTACACAGCTTATCTATAGCTTGGACCTAAGGCCAGAATCTTTTAGAATAGGTGGGGATATCACAGGCTAAATCAACTATTTCAAATTCCAATATAAGGGTAAAGGAAATACTTGTAAACAATTTAACCCCTTAACGACACACGTCGTACAGGGTACGTCTTACACAAACTGGTCTTTAAAGACCAGTGACATACCCTGTACGACATTAGGGTTTTAAAGCATCTGGAAGCGATCCTGATCACTTCCAGCCGCTTTCAAGGTATTGCCGTGATGCCTCGATATTGAGGCATCACTGCAATACCTTTTCTGGCACACCAATGGTGCAGATCGTTGGTGGGTGGGAGCAGCTACAGAGAGGCGGGTGGGCGGCCCATCGCTGGTGAGCTTTCGTCGGATTAGTCCCCGGTGCGTGTGGGAATGCGCACAGGGGAGGGGGGACGTGTGCGCGCATGTGTGCGCGCGTGCCCCCACGATCTGCACCGATTGTGATGTTGGTGGGAGCGAGTGGGGGGGTGGGAGTGGGAAATTACTTTTAAAAAAGGGATCTGGGAGAGGGGGACCCAGCTACACTACAGAAAAATTAAAAAAAATATTACAAAAATTTACATTATTTTGAAAGTGGGTACTGACAGACAGCTGCCAGTACCCAAAATGGCAACAAATAGTGAGAGGGGGGAGGGTTAGAGAGCTGTTTGATGGGGCTCAGGGAGGTTGGGTGGTAAGGGGGGATCCTACACAGCAGAAAATATATAAATTAAAAAAAAACTTTTTTTTTTATACTGGCAGACTTTCTGCCAGTACTTAAGATGGCAGGGACATTTGAGGGGTGGGGGAGGGAAGAGCTGTTTGGGAGGGATCAGGGGGTGGGATGTATCAGGTGGGAGATTGATCTCTACACTAAAGCAAAAATTAACCCTACAAGCTACCTAATTAATCCCTTCACTGCTGGGCATAATACAAGTGTGGTGTGCAGCGGCATTTAGCGGCCATCTAATTACCAAAAAGCAATGCTAAAGCCATATATGTCTGCTAATTCTGAACAAAAGGAATCCCAGAGAAGCATTTGCAACCATTTGTGCCATAATTGCACAAGCTGTTTGTAAATAATTTTAGTGAGAAACCTAAAGTTAGTGAAAAAGTGAACGTTTTTTTTTTTTATTTGATCGCATTTGGCGGTGAAATGGTGGCATGAAATATACCAAAATGGGCCTAGATCACAACTTTGGGCTGTCTACTACACTACACTAAATCTAAAATTAATCCTACAAGCTACCTAATTAACCCTTTCACTGCTGGGCATAATACAAGTGTGGTGTGCAGCGGCATTTAGCGGCCTACTAATTACCAAAAAGTAATGCCAAAGCCATAAATGTCTGCTATTTCTGAACAAAGGGAATCGCAGAGAAGCATTTACAACCATTTGTGCCATAATTGCACAAGTTGTTTGTAAATAATTTCAGTGAGAAACCTTAAGTTCGTGAAAAAGTGAACAATTTTTTTTATTTGATTGCATTTGGCGATGAAATGGTGGCATGAAATATACCAAAATGGGCCTAGATCAATACTTTGGGTTGTCTACTAAAAAAAAAAAATATACATGTCAAGGGATATTCAGGGATTCCTGACAGATATCAGTGATCCAACGTAACTATCGCTACTTTTGGGGAAGAAAAATGGTTTGGAAACAGCAAAGTGCTACTTGAATTTATTGCCCAATAACTTGCAAAAAATCAAAGAACATGTAAACATTGAGTATTTCTAAACTCAGGACAAAATTTAGAAACTATTTATTTTGGTTGTTTTTTGGTGGTTGTAGATGTGTAACAGATTTTGGGGGTCAAAGTAAGAAAAAGTGTGGTTTTTTTCCATTTTTTCCTCATATTTTTATATATATATATATATATATATATATATATATATATATATATATATAGTAAATTATAAGATATGATGAAAATAATGGTATCTTTAGAAAGTCCATTTAATGGCGAGAAAAATGGTATATGTGTGGGTACAGTAAATGAGTAAGAGGAAAATTACAGCTAAACACAAACACAGCAGAAATGTAAAAATAGCCCTGGTTCTTAAGGGAAAAAAATTGAAAAATGGCCTTGTCCTTAAGAGGTTAATACACTTCAGTAGGTAAAGTGGATTATTGGGAATAAATTAAAGGGGGGAATTTTTTGAGTTAACTATCCCTTTATGTGTATTTTTTTGCATTAGAATTTCCATTTATATTATACCCCATAATTTTCTTTCATGATTTAGACAGATCATGTAAATTTAAACAACTTTCCAACTACCTAATTTGCTTAATTCTCTTGGTATCCTTTTTTAAAGGAATACCTAGGTAAGCTAGGTGCAGCAATGCACCACTGAGAGCTAGCTGCTGATTTTTGGCTACACACAGATGCCTTTTGTTACTGGCTCACTTGATGTGCTCGACTAGCTCCCAGTAGTACATTGCTGCTCATTCAACAATGGATACTGAAAGAACTAAGCAAATTTCATAATAGAAGTAATTAGAAAGGTTTTTTTTTTAATTGTATGCAGTATCTGAATCATGAAAGATACATTTTAAGAGAATATAAGAAAAGTGTTCATTGTTTATCTCATGAACTGAGCTTGTTGGAAGTAAAGAAGCTGCAATCAAACACAGAAGGGGGAAGGTAAAAATAAGCAAATTGGGGTGTTGAATATTTTTTTCAGAGTCTGCAAGTTTGGGAGTCACCCTGTGTTTGGACGCAGAGGTCTTTGACAGGGTGCGGTGGGAATATATGTGGGAGGTTTTGGGAGGAGTTGGCTTACCAGAAGGCTTTATTACAGCAGTTTCTGCCTTATATTCTAGCTCTTTTGCCTCAGTAAAGGGTGTAATATTTACTTCAAGACAGTTTTGTAAACAGAATAATACAAGACAGGGCTGCTCCCTTTCTCCTCTTTTGTTTACACTAGTTATTGACTCCCTGGCTGAACCATTAAGGGATAATAAAGATAAATGAGGGCTACTAATTCATGACACTCACCACAGTGACTTGATAATATTTACAACAGAGCCTAACTTTGCCGGTGGTTTTCGAAATCTTGACAGAATTCAGAGGTACAGTACATCTTTTCAAAAAAATCAACTATACTAAAACAGAGGCATACGCTATAGGCATCACAACTGAAGATATTGAAGAAGTCTCTAAGCTTTACCCCTTTCAGTTGTCAACTATTGGATTGAAACATTTGGGAGTGTTCCTATCTCATGACTTTGGAACTAATTTTAAGCTTTGGTTTCAAAGTGGAATTTTTCAGAAGTTTCATGGTATGGTAGGGTAATGGCTAAAAATGATGCTACTCCCAAGACTTACTTGCCATTTTATTCACTTCCTGTCACTTGGAATCCCGACCATTTTTAAACTCTTTTAAAATCTTACATCTGGGCACTGAAACTGCCTAGGGTTTCTTTGAAGCTTCTCCAGCTGCCACTGAAATTTGGGAGATAATCAGTCCCGAAAGTTCATTATGCTCCCTCACATAGCAGTGTGGGCATTCGAGAAGGACTTCTCCAGATGGAGGCAGATTAAACAGGCTTTGATTCCTGCTGGATTTGAGTTAGATGACTTGATTTAGGGTCTGGATCATGTACCAGTGCTCTTAGGTATAACTAATAATAAAAAATATGTCTTGCTTATTGGAAACTCAATAGGCATGAAAAACTTGTTGTGCCACATCCCTCTCCTGCCTATACTATTCAAGCCCTCTTATTTTGTTTGCTGGACTCTCATCCGAAATGGTGGGACGGTTGGGGATTTACCCATATTAAGAGATTTATATAAAGAAGATTAATTACATTATTGCAGGTGGTATAGTCCCTCCCTAAACGGATGTGCTTTGAATATCTTCGATTCTTGTCTTTACTGAGGTACTGGGGATTTCCTTGACAGGACCTTAGGAATCTGACATTATGGGAATGGGGATGTTTGGCTGGCCACCAACCATACAAGATCCTCTCTTTTCAATATCAAATAACTCTTTACTGCTCAGGGTTTATTAAATCTAGACAGATAGCAGAATGGGAGTATGAGTGAAGAAAGTAGTATGAGGAGCTTGAATGGGGTTTGCTATATCCTATACCAAATCTGCTACGCAACATTATATGCGTTATACTTAAAACTCCTAATAAGGTGGCAAATGGTCCCCATTAAACTTCACAAAATGTTTCCAACTCACTCTAGTCTATGCTGGAGAGGATGTAGTTAAATAGGCTCACAGCTCTACATCTGATGGGGTTGCCCCAAGCTCAAGAATTACTGGGGCGTAGTGGCATAGGCATTAAAGGGACATTAAACACTATATAGAATGATGTTTTCAAAGAAAATATTAGTCTAAGAATAACATGTAGATGTATTTTTTAAAGTTTCATTAGCTGTTTGACAAAATAAGTGTAAAGTTTCCTAAAATTCAGCATGCAGAGGGTTAGCATACAAAAGGTGCATTGTGCATGCGCAAAAGCCGGTTACGAGTAGGATAGAAAAGTTAAACAAATCACAAGAACATGCTGATGTCACTGATGACAAAAAAGGGGAGGGGCTTAACGGACATTTTGAAACGGCTGCAGCACGAACAGTAAGTGATTTTACTGACAAACACTATATATTAGAAAACTGGGCTACATTTGTAAATGATCATCCAAAAAAAGTTTATATGTATAACTTTTTTTTTTTTGGGTTGAGAGTCCCTTTAAACTTATATACTGTATGTGATGCTAAGAGTCTACATCTTCCCACGTAAGTTTATTATCTGTGAACAAACCCTAATCCATATTCTAATGTAATTTAGGAAAATCAGTATTCTAATACCCTCTTATATAATTTAGGTGTGCATACTATGGTTTCAGAGTGCCTTTACTGTTATTGAATAAGCTTGCAATTTTATTTATTTTTGAAAACAAGCTTTCTTAATAGTAAGTCAGCCTATACTAACATTTCAAAATTTATTGATAAGATTCTACAGCCAGAGGTGGTCAAAATGGTGAGCTACCTCAAAGATGCAAATCATTTTCTAGAGAAAGCGAAAGCTCTTGAGTTCCCTAGTGACAAGTACCTCTTGTTCACCATGGATGTTAGAAGTTTATATACTTCTATCAAGCATGAAACCGGTATAGGGGTCATTAAGAAAATTTGGTCGGTGAACAAGAGATATAGTCATAAACATGCTGAGTTTATTGAGGAGCTACTTGGCCTTATCTTATATTGGAATTATTTCCTTTTTCAGGACCAATGGTATGTACAGACCAAGGGGACAGCAATGGGTTCCAACGTGGCACGATCATACGCCAACCTCTTTATGAATGAGGTAGAGGAAAGCATCGTCTATCAAAATAAATTATTTAGACAATATGGAGCCATTTGGTGGCGTTATATAGACGAAGTATTTGGCGTATGGTAGGGTGACGCAGATTCCCTGAGGCAGTTTGTAGGAGAGTTGAACTCAGAGATGAAGGACTTGGAATTCACTGTGAATTATAGTGAGGAATCCATACCCTTTTTAGATACATGGGTCCTCAAGACAGGCCACCTCTTGGAGTTTGACCTCTATACGAAAGAAACAGATAAAAATAATCTCCTACAGTATAAGTTTTCACTCTAGGACATTGGTGGAGTCATTGTCCAGAAACCAGTTCCTAAGGGTCAATAGGATTGTAAGTAATACGGATAAACAAACGATGAGATTGAAAGAAATGACAAAAAAATTTACTGATAGAGGTTACCCACGTAAATTATTAGATAGCACTATAGACACTTTAGATAAGATAGTCACTAAAACATCTGAAAATAATAAAAACGGGATGGTTTTTGTAAGTCAGTATAATCCTCTAAGGGGCAAAATAGCTAACCTTATTCGTCAAAATTGGCACATCCTTAAGGGATGCAATAAGGATGTAGTGCAGTTCAGGGACCCTCCACTTATGGCCCATAAGAGGGTAAAGAGTCTTAGGGATCACCTTATAAGAACGGATATAGGTTCTAATAAGGAGTCAGTATTAGGCAGTAAGAGGGTGGGGACTTTCCCTTGTTTAAACTGTATGAGCTGCAATTCTGTCATTAGGGGTGCAAATTTTCATCATCCACATAGTGGAAAGAAATATGGCATTAAAGGCTATTATACCTGTGAGTCCACACATGTTGTCTACCTCATTAAGTGTCCTTGTTCTATGGTCTATTTCGGGGAGACTACCCATAAGGCCAGGCACCGTATGAGCCAACACTGATCTAATATCAGGTGTAAGAATCTAGAGGCTCCTCTCTCTGGCCATTTCTTAGAGAAAGGGCATAGTATCAGCCAACTTAGGTGGCAGATTATAGATCCTATTGAACCCAGTAGGAGTGGTATGGACAGGGAGGACCTTTTAAAACAAAGGGAAATGTGGTGGATCCACAAATTAGAAACATTAAAACCTAGGGGCCTTAATAGGGATTATGACCTATCATGTTTCTTTTAATTACTATCAGTATAGTAAGTGTCTCGAACTATCATTTTGTTTTTTCAATACAGCATACAGTATCAGTTTTTAACAATCCTTTTAATATTTTCTAAGAAGATGATAAATGTTTATTATATAGTGTTTTAGTACAATTAAGAATATAAGCATTTTCTACATAAATTCGGATAGAATATCAGTTTGTTGCCACTAGAGGGAGCAAGGTCTCTATCCCTGGCGCAATGGCGCCAAATTGAAAGTATTTAAAGGCCATTATGTCAATGTATTAATGTGAAGCATGAATAAGGGGCTGTGACCCCGAAACGTCACTTATTTTTTGTGAATAAACTGCCAAAAATTTATCATTGAGTGCTGGAGACTATTCTTTACCTACTTTACATGTGTATCATGTTCACATTAGTATCCAACATGAATATATATTGTTTACATACAATTCAACGGATGATACATATGTTATACAGTATAAGTCATCAATATGATCGATCTTAAAATTAGGTGCCTTATTACTTGAGCTAGTCAGACATGTCCATCAACCTTGAGCTTGTGACAGTATTTTGTAAATATACATTGTAACATTGGTGTATGCACTTTTAATACAATACATTGAAAAGGAGTAGAAATAAAAGACATCAGGTGCTCTTATTGAAGAAACTAGCAGCCATTCTCAGTTTACTTGCTACATACAACTGAGAATAATTGAGTTCCTGCTGTGGCTGCCTAAACCGGCAGTTACAGAATAAGGAGAGCAGTAGAGAACACACAAAATGAGGGAGGGGGAGAGAAAGAGAGAAAAAAAAAAAAATAGTCAATGTTATGAGGTGCCCCCAAGCCCCTTAAGTCTTTTAAATTTATTTACCCTCCCAAGTCAGGAGCATCATTTTGTGTGTGCAGTTTACCAATTTTGAGATAATGGTATCTTTCAAGCCGCAACAGATCTCCCACCTTCGCCTTCCACTCCTGTAAAGTTGGGATGTGTTGTTTTTTTTCCAGTAAAGGGGTATCAGCCTCTTAGCTCCATTTAACATTAGTAGAAAAAGCAGGTATTTGTCCTCACCAACTATCTTGGGTAGTTCATGATAAATGAGATAATTCGGCCTAGGGGGGATTATGATGTTAAGAATCCTATCTCACGCAGGATCTCATCCCAAAAGGGGTGAAATGTGTGGGGCATGTCCACCAGATATGTAGGAGGGTACCATCCTCTTCGCATCCCCATTTGTGTTCAAATATATATATTTTTTTTTATAAGTCTTTGAGGGGTCAGATACCATCATCTGCTGACAAATTTATAATGCATTTCTTGTAATTTGGCAGAGATAGATGCTTTTTCAAAATTTTTAAGCCATTCCTTGATTTCTATGTCCTGTTATAGGTCATTCTGCCATGTTTGGACAAATGTTGGCAAAATGGTTTCTCCCTTTGACAGTAAAAGTTTGTAGAGTAGGGAAATTAAATGAGATGGGGGCTGAGGCACAGTACATAATACCTCAAAGAGTGTTTTGTGTCTAGTTAGCAAATGCTTTTCTTTATGAGTGTTAAAGAAGTGTGATATTTGCGCCATTCTGTACCAGGATGAGAAAATGTCATGGTCCCACTCAGCCAATTCCTCTTGGGTTTTGAGTTTGTCTTGCTATAATATATTTTAAATAGAGGAATTCGCCAAAGGGTATGAACTACCTGAAACATGCGGCCCACACTCCATCCCTAAGTCTGGATTTCCTTTTATGGGTGTAACCGGGGTGCTAGGAGAGGAGACAAAGGAGTCTTTTCGAAACAGTCTGTCCCAGGTTGCAAACACTTCATTTAGCAAAGGGTATTTTTTGATCTGCAACGGCTGTTTTTGTTTTGTTTTTTTAACAGATATCCAAGCCAATGTACCCACATTACCTCTCTGGAGAATTTCATTGTCTATTTGCACCCAGGCCTTATGTGGTAGATTTTTGTCTCCACTCAACTATTCTCTGTAAGGTTATCGCTCTCCTTCAGCTGAGGAACTCTTCCTTCCCCCCAACTCTAAGCATACAGATAGTTTTCCTACTGATTCTAGGTATTTGCCCATTCCATATATAGGATTCTAGGGCCGATTTCATTTGTTGAAGCAAGTGTTAAGACGACGAAATAGGAACTGTCTGCAGGATATACAGTTGGCAAGATCGCTGAGGACCTCGTTCTGAATGCGTTTATAATTGAGATCCACCAATTCTCTTATGGTTGGAGTTATGATACCCAGGTATTTTATGGAGTGATGTGCTATCTTAATAGGTTCTGTGATATTTAAAATTTCAGACATAGAGAGATTAAGGAGAAAATCTGAAACTTTACCATATTCTGCAAAGGCAACCTGCAGTGACTGGGCCGAATCCAATATCGTCAAGAGTATATCATCTGCATACATTGCAAGCTTGTATACCACTTTCCCTATACTGATACATTTGATCTGTGGGTTGGCTCTAATTTTATTAGCTAATACCTCTATTATGAAGGCAAATAGTAGTAGGGATAGAGGACAGCCCTGCCTCGGAAGCTCGCAATTTTAATCTGATTCAGTACATTTGAATCCTTACGATGTATCTGAATAAACATCTCTATCAGCTACATAATTTTGTTTCAGAGTGTCTGCGGAGAACCTGCAAAAAACATAATATATGCTTACCAGATAAATTCCTTTCCTTCCAGATACAGAAAGTCCTTGGCTTAATTCCTTAATGTTGGGAAATACAACACCTGCCGCCCCGGGGGAGGGAAATACAACACCTGCCCCCCCCCCCCCCCCCCAGGGGGAGAGAAATACAAGTACAGCAAGTAATAGGAGCTGTGCAACACTGAAAGTTAAACTTAAAGGTGAAACCTGTTTGTTCCAGCCAGAAACAGTCTAACAGTCCAGGAAAAAAAAAAAATCACACAAAGCAGCATGTAAATAAATACACTGATTAATTAACCCCAACTGTTCAATAAACCCCCTTCAGAGGATATTAACCCTGGATCCTATCAAAGTATAAAGGAGCCACACTGTGACCCTGTTATAGAGTTTTATGTATAAAAATTGAAACGATCTTACCTCTAGGATCCATGCTGTGGAACAGAATACAGCCTCTCAAGTGTGACAGTCTTATAGCAGCGCTCTTGACATAGATTTGAGTGAGAGAAAGCAGGCAGTGAAACTCGTCAACACTGATTGCTTAGGAGCTGTTAGCAGCAGTTTGGATGGTTTTGCAGAAAAACTTTCCCTGCATCTCCAGACTCTAACTTTCATTAATACTCTCACTGAGAGGTTGACATGACTACTTAAAACTCCAAAAATGAACAAAAGAGGAGCACAGAGCAAGTGAGGGATAAAATATATATATATTAATTTATTGAAATATCGCAAAAACTAAAGGGTTGTGCACAACCCAGGGTAAAACACTAGAGTGGGTTTAAGGGATAGATGATACATAGGCTGACATGTTCCAGTGTTTAGCCGTACTCAAAGCTTTGTGTAAAACATTTCACACAGGTGCCAATAAAAACCATTCCCTGCATTACCGATTGGTCAGAAAGCACACACCTTCTCTGACTTAGGCCAATCGAATATTCCCCGTTTCATTTGTTCCCTCCCTCTAATTGATCGCTCAAGTCATGTATATTGTTTGAATTAAATGTACTACGGATCTAACTCCCTTGCTAATTGCCAAACTCAGTTAAACCATATTAGACTGTTGCTCGCTATACATATGATAATGAAAAATACCACTCGTTATTGGAGCTAGATAAAACTACAAAACGTCTTACATTGCATAGGTGCTGGGTGTCCGTTTGTTAGAACCTCTAAGTGTGAAATGCAAATATGTTTGTACTTTTCATTAACACAACTGTTTAGTATGTAACTGTAAATATCTATAGATATAAAGAGGTGTATTATATGCATTACTAAATTAAACCATTTTAACCCCAAACCTTACACAAAATGTTCAGATATTTTAACACCTCTCCTCCATAATGTGCTGAAGGCTACAATATGAGGTGCAAAGTTATAAGGACATTGTTGGAGCACCTTTTGGATAATAGGAATTACCTAGGAATAAGCTAATAAATAATTATATACGTTCAAATGGCAAAAAAAAAAAATGTATGTGGAACGACAGTTCAAGCAAGTCTTGATCAGGAAGGTTTCCCCTGTTACTGAAGAGCTAAAACTATCACCTGTTTGTGCCTTGTTATAGGCTACACAGGTCATATGATTGCAACAAAACATCCCATTAAGTCTAAGCCAGGAGGAATTGTCTCTAATCTTGGTTTTCAATCTAGTTGGTGCTTCTATATTTCCCACTGTTTTTCCTCTTCTATATGCAAACCTAATCCCTCTCTCCACTACACTTTGGAGGCCATCATCAACTGAAATTAAGGGGAAATGTTTCCTAATGATTCCACAAATTTGTGGATACTGCTTTGAATATTCTGTGATAAAAAGAATCTTATCACTGATAGATCCTGCACTTTTGTTAGGCTGTATTTTGGCACTATCAAGTAATTTGGTTCTGTTCACTGTTTTAACTGTTCTCCTAGCTTTGAAAATAGAATGTAACTTGTAACCTTCTCTCCATCAGTCTCTGTTAGGTCATCCACCTGTTTTTCATATTCTGCCTCATTTGTACAATTTCTTTTTAAACAAAACAAGGAATATCCGATTGGTCTAAGTCAGAGAAGGTGTGTGATTTCAGACCAATTGGTAATGCAGGGAATTGTTTTTATTGGCACCTGTGTGAAATGTTTTACACGAGGCTTGGAGTACGGCTAAACACCGAAACATGTCAGCCTATGTATCATCTATCCCTTAAACCCACTCTAGTGTTTTACCCTGGGTTGTGCGCAACCCTTTCGTTTTTACGATATTTTAATAAAGTAATATATATATATTTATCCCTCACTTGCTCGGTTCTCCTCTTTTGTTCATTTTTGTACATATTTTTGGCCATAGTGAGCACGAGTGAGTTAGGGACCCTACAGGGGAAAAGTTAACCTGTCTATAAACCAAGGCGGATCCAGCAAGGGTCGGAATGGACAAATTAAATCTCTCTACCGCCGTACAGCAGCTTTAAAGACCTGTGAGTAAAACGCATTTGCTGTTTAACTCTCTACATGCATTGTTGTTATTCAGTGGATTCAATAATCCTACACAGGGGAAGGTGTGGATTGTTATTTGGACTTTATAGACTGAGAGTATGGGTGCAGTATAATATGCTTTTACCTTTACTCTTAATGTACTCTATTTAGAGACAATATTTAGAGGTTTTAAAAGTTCATTATGAACTGCATCCAAAACGTATGTTTGCTATGGCAATTTCATATAATTTAACCGTATGATAAGTGTGAGATCTTTCTTTCCCACATTCTATTGCTACTAAAAACTCCAGTCCTATCTCGAAGGGCAGATACCCTTTTTCAGGACTCTGAATTTTCTGACACTTCTCTGTCACCTCCTAACGTGACGAAAGGCAAAGAATGGCTGGGGTAATGAGGAAATGGGAGGGATATTTAAGCCTTTGGCTGGGGTGTCTGTCTCCTTCTGGTGGCCAGGTGTTGTATTTCCTAACAGTAAGGAATGAAGCCGTGGACTCTCCCTTTATTAGGAAGGAAACTACTGTTTTAATAAAAAGGGACATAATGCATTGATTTCTGAGCTACTTTGTCCTAGTTAATTCACATTAACTTTGATTTAACAGGTTAACATTTTAAGGATGAACTTGTAATGTTTTATCAAAACACATGGCAATTTACACATTGATGCAGCCAAACAGCCCAGAAAATATACCAGATGCCCCTTTCTGAAACATTGGCCTGTATTAATTTTATGTATGTTTAAAATTACAAAAACAAGGTTCTTCACAGAAAAAACAAAAACAGAATTTATGCTTACCTGATAAATTACTTTCTCCAACGGTGTGTCCGGTCCACAGCGTCATCCTTACTTGTGGGAATATCTCTTCCCCAACAGGAAATGGCAAAGAGTCCCAGCAAAGCTGGCCATATAGTCCCTCCTAGGCTCCGCCCACCCCAGTCATTCGACCGACGGACAGGAGGAAAAAATAGGAGAAACCATAGGGTGCCGTGGTGACTGTAAGAGAAAATAATTCATCAAACCTGATTAAAAAACCAGGGCGGGCCGTGGACCGGACACACCGTTGAAGAAAGTAATTTATCAGGTAAGCATAAATTCTGTTTTCTCCAACATTGGTGTGTCCGGTCCACGGCGTCATCCTTACTTGTGGGAACCAATACCAAAGCTCTAGGACACGGATGAAGGGAGGGAGCAAATCAGGTTACCTAAACAGAAGGCACCACGGCTTGCAAAACCTTTCTCCCAAAAATAGCCTCCGAAGAAGCAAAAGTATCACATTTGTAAAATTTGGCAAAAGTGTGCAGTGAAGACCAAGTCGCTGCCTTACATATCTGATCAACAGAAGCCTCGTTCTTGAAGGCCCATGTGGAAGCCACAGCCCTAGTAGAGTGAGCTGTGATTCTTTCAGGAGGCTGCCGTCCGGCGGTCTCATAAGCCAATCGGATGATGCTTTTAAGCCAAAAGGAAAGAGAGGTAGAAGTCGCTTTTTGACCTCTCCTTTTACCAGAATAGACGACAAACAGAGAAGATGTTTGTCTGAACTCTTTTGTAGCTTCTAAATAGAATTTTAGAGCACGGACTACATCTAAATTGTGTAGCAAATGTTCCTTCTTTGAAACTGGATTCAGACACAAAGAAGGTACAACTATCTCCTGGTTAATATTTTTGTTGGAAACAACCTTTGGAAGAAAACCAGGCTTAGTACGCAAAACAACCTTATCTGAATGGAACACCAGATAGGGCAGAGTACACTGCAGAGCAGATAACTCAGAAACTCTTCTAGCAGAAGAAATAGCAACCAAAAACAAAACTTTCCAAGATAACAACTTAATATCTATGGAATGTAAAGGTTCAAACGGAACCCCTTGGAGAACTGAAAGAACTAGATTTAAACTCCAGGGAGGAGTCAAAGGTCTGTAAACAGGCTTGATCCTAACCAGAGCCTGAACAAATGCTTGAACATCTGGCACAGCTGCTAGTCGTTTGTGTAGTAAGACAGATAAAGCAGAAATCTGTCCCTTTAAAGAACTCGCTGATAATCCTTTATCCAAACCTTCTTGTAGAAAGGAAAGGATCTTAGGAATTTTGATCTTATTCCATGGGAATCCCTTGGATTCACACCAGCAGATATATCTTTTCCATATTTTATGGTAAATTTTTCTAGTCTGAAAACCCACGCTTTGATAGAATCAAGCGTTCAATTTCCAAGCCGTCAACTGGAGGGAGACCAGATTTGGATGTTCGAATGGACCCTGTACAAGAAGGTCCTGTCTCAAAGGTAGCTTCCATGGTGGAACCGATGACATATTCACCAGGTCTGCATACCAAGTCCTGCGTGGCCACGCAGGAGCTATCAAGATCACCGAGGCCCTCTCCTGCTTGATCCTGGCTACCAGCCTGGGAATGAGAGGAAACGGTGGAAACACATAAGCTAGGTTGAAGGTCCAAGGCGCTACTAGTGCATCCACTAGAGTCGCCTTGGGATCCCTGGATCTGGACCCGTAGCAAGGAACCTTGAAGTTCTGACGAGACGCCATCAGATCCATGTCTGGAATGCCCCATAATTGAGTTAATTGGGCAAAGATCTCCGGGTGAAGTTCCCACTCCCCCGGATGGAATGTCTGACGACTCAGATAATCCGCCTCCCAGTTTTCCACTCCTGGGATGTGGATCGCAGATAGGTGGCAGGAGTGATCCTCTGCCCATTCTATTATTTTGGTCACTTCTCTCATCGCCAGGGAACTCCTTGTTCCCCCCCGATGATTGATATAAGCAACAGTCGTCATGTTGTCTGATTGGAATCTTATGAATCTGGCCTTTGCTAGTTGAGGCCAAGCCCTGAGAGCATTGAATATCGCTCTTAGTTCCAGAATGTTTATCGGGAGAAGAGACTCTTCCCGAGACCAAAGTCCCTGAGCTTTCAGGGATTCCCAGACCGCGCCCCAGCCCACTAGACTGGCGTCGGTCGTGACGATGACCCACTCTGGTCTGCGGAAGCTCATTCCCTGGGACAGGTGGTCCAGGGTTTGAATTTGCGCAAAAGGAATTATGTCCATTGCTGCAACCATCAACCCTACTACTTCCATGCACTGAGCTACGGAAGGACGAGGAATAGAATGAAGGACTTGACAAGCGTTTAGAAGTTTTAACTTTCTGACTTCTGTCAGGAAAATCCTCATTTCTAAAGAATCTATTATTGTTCCCAAGAAGGGAACTCTTGTCGACGGAGACAGGGAACTTTTTTCTATGTTCACCTTCCATCCATGAGATCTGAGAAAGGCCAGAACGATGTCTGTGTGAGCCTTTGCCTTTGAAAGAGACGACGCTTGTATTAGAATGTTGTCCAAGTACGGTACTACTGCAATGCCCCTTGGTCTTAGAACCACTAGAAGGGACCCGAGTACCTTTGTGAAAATCCTTGGAGCAGTGGCTAACCCGAATGGGAGGGCCACAAACTGGTAATGTTTGTCCAGAAAGGTGAACCTTAGGAACTGATGATGTTCTTTGTGGATAGGAATATGAAGATACGCATCCTTTAGATCCACGGTAGTCATAAATTGACCTTCCTGGATTGTAGGTAGAATCATTCGAATGGTTTCCATTTTGAACGATGGTACTCTGAGAAATTTGTTTAGGATCTTTAAATCCAGAATTGGTCTGAAAGTTCCCTCTTTTTTGGGAACTACAAACAGATTTGAGTAAAATCCCATTCCTTGTTCCGCCGATGGAACTGGGTGTATCACTCCCATCTTTAACAGGTCTTCTACACAATGTAAGAATGCCTGTCTCTTTATTTGGTTTGAGGATAAGTGAGACATGTAGAACCTTCCCCTTGGGGGTAGTTCCTTGAATTCCAGAAGATAACCCTGAGAAACTATTTCTAGTGTCCAGGGATCCTGAACATCTCTTGCCCAAGCCTGAGCAAAGAGAGAGAGTCTGCCCCCTACTAGATCCGGTCCCGGATCGGGGGCTACTCCTTCATGCTGTTTTGTTAGCAGCAGCAGGCTTCTTGGCCTGCTTACCCTTGTTCCAGCCTTGCATCGGTTTCCAGGCTGGTTTGGTTTGTGAAGCATTACCCTCTTGCTTAGAGGATGCAGAATTAGAGGCCGGTCCGTTCCTGAAATTACGAAAGGAACGAAAATTAGACTTATTCTTGGCTTTGAAAGGCCTATCTTGTGGGAGGGCGTGGCCCTTTCCCCCAGTGATGTCTGAGATAATCTCTTTCAATTCTGGCCCAAAGAGAGTTTTACCCTTGAAGGGAATATTAAGCAATTTTGTCTTGGATGATACATCCGCTGACCAAGACTTTAGCCAAAGCGCTCTGCGCGCCACAATTACAAACCCTGAATTTTTCGCCGCTAATCTAGCTAATTGCAAAGCGGCATCTAAAATAAAAGAATTAGCCAACTTAAGTGCGTGAACTCTGTCCATAACCTCCTCATATGGAGTCTCTCTACTGAGCGACTTTTCTAGTTCCTCGAACCAGAACCACGCTGCTGTAGTGACAGGAACAATGCACGAAATGGGTTGCAGAAGGTAACCTTACTGTACAAAAATCTTTTTAAGCAAACCCTCCAATTTTTTATCCATAGGATCTTTGAAAGTACAATTATCCTCGATAGGAATAGTAGTGCGCTTGTTTAGAGTAGAAACTGCCCCCTCGACCTTAGGGACTGTCTGCCATAAGTCCTTTCTGGGGTCGACCATGGGAAATAATTTCTTAAATATAGGAGGGGGGACAAAAGGTATGCCGGGCTTCTCCCACTCATTCACTATGTCCGCCACCCGCTTGGGTATAGGACAAGCGTCGGGGTGCACCGGAACCTCTAGGAACTTGTCCATCTTGCATAATTTTTCTGGAATGACCAGGTTGTCACAATCATCCAGAGTAGATAGCACCTCCTTAAGTAGTGCGCGGAGATGCTCTAATTTAAATGTCACAACATTAGGTTCAGCCTGTTGAGAAATTTTTTCTGAATCTGAAATTTCCCCATCTGACAAAACCTCCCTCGTTGCCCCTTCAGATTGGTGTGAGGGTATGACAGAGCAATTATCAGCGCCCTCCTGCTCTTCAGTGTTTAAAACAGAGCAATTGCGCTTTCTCTGATATGCAGGCATTTTGGATAAAATATTTGCTATGGAGTTATCCATTACTGCCGTCAATTGTTGCATAGTAATAAGCATTGGCGCGCTAGATGTACTAGGGGCCTCCTGCGTGGGCAAAACTGGCATAGACACAGAAGGAGATGATGTAGAACTATGTCTACTCCCTTCATCTGATGAAACATCTTGGGCAATTTTACCATCTGTGGCAGTACTGTCCTTACTTTGTTTGGACGCTATGGCACAATTATCACATAATTTTGAAGGGGGAGACACATTGACTTTCATACATATAGAACATAGCTTATCTGAAGGTACAGACATGTTAAACAGGCTTAAACTTGTCAAAGCACAAAAACCGTTTTAAAACAAAACCGTTACTGTCTCTTTAAATTTTAAACAGAGCACACTTTATTACTGAATATGTGAAAAAGTATGAAGGAATTGTTCAAAATTTACCAAATTTTCACCACAGTGTCTAAAAACATTCAAAGTACCAATTTTCAGAGCTTTAACCCTTAAAATAACGAAACCGGAGCCGGTTACAGTTTTAACCCCTCTACAGTCCCAGCTACAGCCTTTGCTGCGACTTTACCAAACCCAGGGGGGAATATGATACCAAATGAAGCTTTCTAGGAACTTTTCCAACTACTTGCAGATCCTCACACATGCATCTGCATGTCTTGCTCTCAAAAGTAACTGCGCAGTAATGGCGCGAAAATGAGGCTCAGCCTACAACTGGGAAGGCCCTTCCTGACTGGAAAGGTGTCTAACATAGTGCCTGACGTTAAAAAACGTTACCCAAGTATATAAATGTGAATAACAAGCATAAACATGTATAAAATGCCCAAATAAAGCAATCGATTTTGCCCATAAAAGTGTCTACCAGTTTTATAGCCCATATTAAGCCCTTTATTCTGTTTGAGACTAAGAAAATGGCTTACCGATCCCCATGAGGGGAAATGACAGCCTTCCAGCATAACACAGTCTTGCTAGAAATATGGCTAGTCATACCTTAAGCAGAAAAGTCTGCTGTTTCCCCCAACTGAAGTTACTTCATCTCAACAGTCCTATGTGGAAACAGCAAACGATTTTAGTTACTGTCTGCTAAAATCATCTTCCTCTCACAAACAGAATTCTTCATCTTTTTCTGTTTCAGAGTAAATAGTACATACCAGCACTATTTTAAAATAACAAACTCTTGATAGTAGAATAAAAAACTACAACTAAACACCACATACTCTTAACCATCTCCGTGGAGATGTTGCCTGTGCAACGGCAAAGAGAATGACTAGGGTGGGCGGAGCCTAGGAGGGACTATATGGCCAGCTTTGCTGGGACTCTTTGCCATTTCCTGTTGGGGAAGAGATATTCCCACAAGTAAGGATGACGCCGTGGACCGGACACACCAATGTTGGAGAAAAGATAACTACTCACAAATAAGTTAATACAATTTTATTACTTAAAGAACAGGCAATTCAATTATACAGAAATAGAGGTAACAAAAGAACACTTTTGCTGCAAAGCCAGCTGAAACCCCCGCGTTGAAGCAGTTTTAGGAATTTAAGGGGACGGTCTACACCAGAGAAAGCACTGGTACGGTTGATCCACCCCAAACAAGCCTTTTGCATTGTCTTCTATTTGACACCTCTGCAGACTGCAACAAAATTTTCAACACTTTGCTGCGTTTTGCATTTAGAAATGGTCGCCTAACTCCTGCCATACATTGCATTTTCCTTTAGTTTTGTAGATCTCAAGCCAATCACAAGTGAATTGCATATAATGTTGGAGACTCGCTCTAATTGAATAGCGCATGTGCAATTCTATTTCTTGTTGGTGTACATGCATTGCAAATACTGGAATCTCTGTTAGGAGTGTATTTGTACTGCCAGCCGACAGAAGAGTGAGAACACAAAAGGCTGGGTTAGGTAATAGTGTTTTTGCTTGAAACATCTTTTGCATTTCAAAATCAAAGCAAGTATTGTGGAGTGGTTCCAGACTTTCACTGATTTATACAATGCCCTCTTTACTAGGGCATTGTGCCTCTCTCCCCTTGCAAGGCACATTGATTCCCTGCTGTAATCATACATTATAACACCAGTTATTTTCATGCATATTTGCAATAATAATAATACAGATCAGAGGAAGTTCTGTTTATGCAGAAGTCTCATTTTATTTATATTCTTAGCACAAAACTTTGAAATTTACTGTTGCTATTATTTTGAAAACCCAATTTTTAGGATTATAAAACTTAGAAATATATTCCATTGTGACATCATGAGGATTTTTTTTATATCAAACATGACGTGTCATATTTGGTCACCCTGTAAAATAAAAAGTGATTATAACATGTCTTAAGATATTAGAGTGTGTCACCTCTGATCTATCTCAGGTTTGTGTATTGAGCAGAGTGAATTGTTTCCTGGGAGGAGTTCAACAGATGTAGGTAATAAAATTATTCTTTCCAAAGCTTGACTTTTTTTTTTTAGATAAAGGGGTTGTAAATAGATATAGAAATACAGTACACAAAAAGAAAAAAAAGTTAACCCCTGACATCCTAAAATCATGAGGTCTTCATGACAGGTATAGGACCAACATCTAAAAAATCATTGTAGTGAATAGTGTCTGTGTCTATCTAGAGACATTTTCTAATGCTATGTCTTTCAGGAAAAAATTGAAAAATTCCCACACTAACCCCAAATCACAAACTGAAACGCAAACACATTCTAAAGAAGAGACACCAAGAAATGCAACTAGATATCTGTGCTGAATAAAACCATTTGCACAGAACAGAGAAACCTATCATTCCTATTAGAAAAACAGTAAAAAGCAAAACAAAATAGTCTGTATGTGTTAAAGGGATAGTAAACTTTTTTTTCTTTATTATTTAAAAAGATGGTTAACACCTTTACTACCCATTTCCAAACTTTGCAAAATCAACATTTTACTTTGCAACCTCTAAGATTTTTGGCACACACAAATTTTGCTAATTTGTGTGTGCCATATAGATAAGTGTGCTCACTTTCATAGGGAACGATAAAAAGGACCAGCACTAAATTTTAAAAAGCTGACAACAAAGCACTGAGAAAGAGGTAATCTGCAAGGCTTAGATACAGGTAAACACAGAAGTATATTAAAGGGACACTAAACGTTTGCAAAGACTTGTTTTAAATCGCTATATCAATCTTTAATAATGTTATTTCTAATAGGCTTTACTTATCTTCTTAGCGTTCTCCGAATATTCATCTGCTAAAATTAATTGTTTTCCAAACCCACCGTTAGAAGCTGTATTCTGTATAACAAATCGTTCACGATAACCCGAGTTATCAATATGGCCGTTTTTCGTCCGTACTGGGTATGCGCGATGTAAAGCATCTTTTATGTCACCGCCCTCTGAAGCATCAGACCGTCTGAATCGATACTCGCAAAAACAGATGTGACAGTCTTACATGTTCTATCTAGAACATGTAAGATCGTAACGCTGCGCGAATTCCCCTTGCAGTAACTAGCAGTAAATGTAATTAATTATTTATTTGAATATGCGCATACGCGAAACGCCGGATTTAATTGTGCATGCGTCGGGGGATGAAGCAATGCGTTAATATAAAGGATAACGCATTGTGATTGGACACATGATTTTGTAAGGAAGGCACACTAGAAGGGGGTTTGGCTTGGATGACGTTTTTTCTCAAATAAAATATATAGTTTTATTACGCTAACACTCGTTTTGACTTGAAAATAGTTTTTATAATGTAATTATAGTAAAAAAATAAATTAAAAAAAAACCTTTTAGAATACTTTAATATAAAATTGTTGATAATGTAAAACTGGGAAATTGATAATAGATTCTTTCTTTTAAACAACAATTTTCACACCTACCTACACGGTCCCTGGAATCTAGTGCTACCAATAGCGTTACGCTATTTCCGGTGTAGGGACTGGTGCTGAATCTGATAGTGTGGGCGATACGTAGTGGACCACAGTGGCTAATTTTTATTTTGGTAGTAGAAAGCAAGAACTGTCCTACAGTGAGAATCACTGTTGTCAAATTTAGGGAGCAATTATAAATAATCCCAGGAGCACTTTATGTTGGGAAGAGAAATACAGCACGAGTGGGATATGACTCAGTGTTCAATCAACTGTTCAGACATGAAAACAAAATCTGCAATGTAAATTTGTTAAAATATAGCTTTTATTAAACTTTTTAAAAGATGGGTAAACACAAACATTTTTGCCTTTGATAAAGCCTAAACAGGCAAAACGCGTCAGGGGGGTTGTATGGGACGATGGGGTCCCATTAGTTGTCGTTTTAGTTTAAATCTATCATAGTTGCTATGACCATTACTAAAAAACAATACGAATAGACAACCAATCTTTAGGATTGGGGGTGGTGCCACTGACTCAGTGGAGCGGCAACATTATATCTACCATAGACTCTCAGGCGATGATTGCCATACTAACACAGAGTGCATAGGGATATTCTTATTGAGATTTTTACATGTAGTAGTTATATTTGTACTGGCACAGTAGTAAATATCTAATAGTGTGCATGTTAAACATCTAGCAATGTATGAATGATAACAGATAAATTGATATAGTGTGAAAGATTAAACGCAAGTAAATGCTATATAATGGTTTATGTACGCTTCAACAGTGATCGAATCCATTAGAAACCTGCTGCCAGTAAAGCTCTCCAAAAAGAGATTTCAAGCATATAATTAGCGTCTAAAAACTTGTGCATTTGACAGTGATCATAATACTGTATGTACGCTTCAGCAGTGACCAAATTTACTAGAACCTACTGCATGTAATATCTACTAAAAAGTGACTAATCATAACATTTAAAAACGTCACTTCGTATGACCAATTCCTGTAACCTCTACACACACCCACACCTACCCACCCCCACACACCTACTCACCCCCACACACACCCCTCCACCCACACACACCCCTCCACCCACACACACCCCTCCACCCACACACACACCCCTCCACCCACACACACACCCCTCCACCCACACCTCTACACCCACCCACACCTCTACACCCCTACCCACACAACCCCCTACCCACACAACCACCTTTCTACACACACACCCACCTTTCTACACACACACCCACCTTTCTACACACACACAAACCTTTCCACACACACCTTTCCACACACACCTTTCCACACACACCTTTCCACACACACGCACACCTTTCTACACACACACACACACCTTTCTACACACACACACACACCTTTCTACACACACACACACACACCTTTCTACACACACACACACACACCTTTCTACACACACACACCTTTCTACACACACCTTTCTACACACACACACACCTTTCTACACACACACACACACACCTTTCTACACACACACACACACACACACACACTTCTACACACACACACACCTTTCCACACACACACACACCTTTCCACACACACACACACCTTTCCACACGCACACCTCTTTCCACACGCACACCTCTTTCCACACGCACACCTCTTTCCACACACGCACACCTTTCCACACACGCACACCTTTCCACACACGCACACCTTTCCACACACGCACACCTTTCCACACACCTTTCCACACACGCACACCTTTCCACACACGCACACCTTTCCACACACGCACACCTTTCCACACACGCACACCTTTCCACACACGCACACCTTTCCACACACGCACACCTTTCTACACACACACCTTTCTACACACACACACACACACCTTTCTACACACACACCTTTCTACACACCTACACCTTTCTACACACCTTTCTACACACCTTTCTACACACACACACACCTTTCTACACACACACACACACCTTTCTCTACACACACACCTTTCTACACACACACACACACACACCTTTCTACACACACACACACACACACACACCTTTCTACACACACACACACACCTTTCTACACACACACACACACACACACCTTTCTACACACACACACACACCTTTCTACACACACACACACACACACACCTTTCTACACACACACACACACACCTTTCTACACACACACACACACCTTTCTACACACACACACACACCTTTCTACACACACACACACACCTTTCTACACACACACACACACCTTTCTACACACACACACACACCTTTCTACACACACACACACACACACCTTTCTACACACACACACACACCTTTCTACACACACACCTTTCTACACACACACACACACACACCTTTCTACACACACCTTTCTACACACACACACACACACCTTTCTACACACACACACCTTTCTACACACACCTTTCTACACACACACACACCTTTCTACACACACACACACCTTTCTACACACACACACACCTTTCTACACACACACACACACCCTTCTACACACACACACACACCCCTTTCTACACACACACACACACCCCTTTCTACACACACACACACCCCTTTCTACACACACACACACACCCCTTTCTACACACACACACACACCCCTTTCTACACACACACACACACACACCCCCCTTTCTACACACACACACCCCTTTCTACACACACACCCCCCTTTCTACACACACACCCCCCTTTCTACACACACACCCCTTTCTACACACACACCCCTTTCTACACACACACCCCCCTTTCTACACACACACCCCTTTCTACACACACCCACCCCTTTCTACACACACACACACACCTTTCTATACACACACACACACCTTTCTACACACACACACACACACCTTTCTACACACACACACACACACACCTTTCTACACACACACACACACACACCTTTCTACACACACACACACACACCTTTCCACACACACACACCTACCTTTCCACACACACACACACACCTTTCCACACACACACACACACACACACACACACACACACCTTTCCACACACACACACACACACCTTTCCACACACACACACACCTTTCTACACACACACACACACCTTTCTACACACACACACACACCTTTCTACACACACACACACACACACACACCTTTCTACACACACACACACACACCTTTCTACACACACACACACACACCTTTCTACACACACACCTTTCTACACACACACACACCTTTCTACACACACACACACCTACCCTTCTACACACACACACACCTACCCTTCTACACACACACACCTACCCTTCTACACACACACACCTACCCTTCTACACACCTACCCTTCTACACACACACCCTTCTACACACACACCCTTCTACACACACACCCTTCTACACACACACCTTTCTACACACACACCTTTCTACACACACACACACCTTTCTACACACACACACCTTTCTACACACACACACCTTTCTACACACACACACACCTTTCTACACACACACACACCTTTCTACACACACACACACCTTTCTACACACACACACACACACCTTTCTACACACACACACCTTTCTACACACACACACACACCTTTCTACACACACACACACACACCTTTCTACACACACACACACCTTTCTACACACACCTTTCTACACACACACACACCTTTCTACACACACACACCTTTCTACACACACACACACACCTTTCTACACACACACACACACACCTTTCTACACACACACACACACCTTTCTACACACACACACACACACACCTTTCTACACACACACACCTTTCTACACACACACACACACCTTTCTACACACACACACACACCTTTCTACACACACACACACCTTTCTACACACACACACACCTTTCTACACACACACACACACACCTTTCTACACACACACACACACCTTTCTACACACACACACACACACCTTTCTACACACACACCTTTCTACACACACACCTTTCTACACACACACACACCTTTCTACACACACACACCTTTCTACACACACACACACCTTTCTACACACACACACACCTTTCTACACACACACACACACACACACCTTTCTACACACACACACCTTTCTACACACACACACACACCTTTCTACACACACACACACACCTTTCTACACACACACACACACCTTTCTACACACACACACACACACCTTTCTACACACACACACCTTTCTACACACACACACACACCTTTCTACACACACACACACCTTTCTACACACACACACACACCTTTCTACACACACACACACCTTTCTACACACACACACACACCTTTCTACACACACACACACACCTTTCTACACACACACACACCTTTCTACACACACCTTTCTACACACACACCTTTCTACACACACACCTTTCTACACACACACACACCTTTCTACACACACACCTTTCTACACACACACACACACACACACCTTTCTACACACACACACACCTTTCTACACACACACACACACACACCTTTCTACACACACACACACACCTTTCTACACACACACACACACCTTTCTACACACACACACACACCTTTCTACACACACACACACACACCTTTCTACACACACACACACACACCTTTCTACACACACACACACACACCTTTCTACACACACACACCTTTCTACACACACACACACCTTTCTACACACACACACCTTTCTACACACACACACACACCTTTCTACACACACACACCTTTCTACACACACACACACACACACACCTTTCTACACACACACACACACCTTTCTACACACACACACTGGGTACATAGATGGATTCTAACAAGCAAGTTTATAAACATTCTCTAACGAGCAACATACTATTTCACAAGTTATTACCACAATACTACTAACATTTTATTTTGGTCTACATTTAACTCGTAAACTATAGAACCATGCAGTGCTCTAGCATTTTCTTTCACGAAGGCAACCAACCATTTCCCAGTACTGAAAATAGATTACTACAATACCAACCTTCCTAACAGGGACTCATTTGATCCTAATACACCCCCCCCCATACACATCGACAGTAAGGCCCTTACCCCCCTATCACACAAATTCTACAACCCTCAGTATACAAGAACATCTCTCTAGAACAAAACATGCTACCACTTGTTGCACTAAGACTATGAAGACGCCCAAAGAAACATAGGCCTGACCCTCTCAACGTTCTATGTAAACACAGTGCCATTTTACCACCGATAACCCGACAACACTCAACAAATATAAATTTAATTTCCAGAAATAAATCTCTTTAATACCCTGTAACACATTAAAACATCCACAAATCAACATATACAGCCAACCTGATAGAACTACAAGATACAAATATTCGCATTACATAACATAAAAAAAAACTAACCAACCCAGGCACCCACAAATACAGAGAATAATTAATCTAATCCTACACAAAGAAAGAAATACCAATTAATTTGCATTATACAACTACATCCACAAAATAATCTAACCCTAAAACGCGGCAATCCTAACCAGTAACAGAAAACATGGCGACAAGGATAATTGTGAAACCTACCATTTAGGAATAGGAGGTACATACGTGTACGACTTAGATAACTGAATAGGTTTTGTTTCGAGACGAGGTAGGTAGTTTCCCCCCCTTGCCTAAATTGAAATGGATAGGTGTAAATTATAATTTGCGATTACAAAACTAACCGGCTAGGTCAGTCTCACCTATGGGTTTAATCCCTCTGCTTTGCTCCCCACGACAAAAAATTAGAAAGAAAATAGCAAAAAAAAAAAAATAGGCCTAGTAAAATTTAGAAAGCAGCGGGGTTTCCCACATTGCTTCCCAATCTTCTACCATTCCAAGCAGCCTGACCCATTAATCCAGGCCGATGATTCCAGGCCTATATAGGTCCAGCTCAGCCACCTACATAAAAGATGTTATTTCTTTATAATCTTTTTCTATGATAGAGAACTAAAATTCCTTATTTCCAAAAAAACAGGAGTAAAACTACCAAACGTGTAACATACTACCCCTACAAGCAACGCAGTGCGCTTTCGTTTTTTTCAAAGCCAAAGATACGTGCTTTGGGAATAATGCCTCACGATAGGCCACTAGTAATATCAATCACCAACAGATACTCCTATTTTCTAGTTTTTGACCAATCAAACATTTAGAAAGCATTACGTATTTCTAAACATTCCAATTTGACGTGCTAATTCTACCCAACAAGGGCTCAACCTCTCTATTCCATTGCGCCTGTGCAAATACGTCATGCTTCCGTTACTAACTATACCCTAACAGCCAATGAGAACCTCTCTTACACCTTTAAGCCCTTGCAAAGCGGGGCTTGTAGCCCCGTGCATTAACTCACAATCTATATAGAGAGGGCTCTGAAGCTTTGAGCTTCAGTTGGGCTGTGAGCGCCAGCGGTGAAGTATCCAGGGGAAGCGGAACCGCTGCAGTAGCTCTACGCAACCAATAACAGTCTAAAACAGATAAACCTATCAACTTCCCACGAGCACCGCTAACATGCACGGGGCTCCGACAGGGGATAGCGCATGTCCGCTCCGTACAATCAAGCGGGTCCAGTTCGGAGTGCTGGGCCCGGACGAATTGGTAAGACGAGGAGGAGGCCCCCGTGAGGGGCGGTTACGATGGGTTGGGGGAGGGATTCTATCCGGAAGTATAATGGTTTTCTCAGTTTCGCAATGCTTTGCTTCCAAAGTAGTTGTAATCGTGTTTATTCTGTTAATAAAAAATATATTTAAATTTTATGTGGCAGTCTTTTTAGCGTATTCTGATTCAAGTAAACGCTTGAATTATAGTACGTTTTTAGCACAATCTTTTCTTTTACACGGTTGGGGATAACTGTTTAGTAAAGTGACTTGCTGATTAAAATATACCAAAAAATATATTTACTCATACATACATGAATAAAAATAAATCAATATTGCCATACATTCACTATTTTATATTGCTAGCTTTTTGTTTTAAAAGTTTTACTTGTACCCTACTCATTGGAGAGACTGGAAATCAAATTATCTATCTAGTATGTTGTAAATTGCCCCAACAAGGTATTGTTCTTCTAGGTTGTGGACAGTTGTAACTGTAAATGAGTTTGATAATTATTCTAAGCAAGCACTGTGTAAGTCTGAAGCGGGTTCAGGCAATTGGCTCTCTATTTAAAGATACAGGAGATTTTGTGAAAAAAGCTATTCAACTAAATGTAGCTTCAACCAACTGCTTTACCCACTGGGTGAAGGTGTTGCATTTAGTTGAATGGTGAGATCTGGCACACTGATTAGACTGCCAGCCAGTGATGGTGAGTTTTTGTTGTTTTTTTTTACTAGTGCCAAAGTGGATGGCTTTACATGCATTATAAGTAAACACAGTGCTTGCATAATCATGTAACATTTTTACATTTACTGTCAAGTACAGAATCAGAGAGAGGGACTAGCCCAATTCTTACAGCAAAAGCAAATAAACATATATTGCAAAGTTCCATTCATTTATGGCTGATTTAAATTCAATGTTCCTTTAAATATATCTATCAATAATGGTAATGGTGATTGAAGTGTCATTGTATGCGTGTGTAATCATTAATTTGGTCTATTTAAAGGAATATTGTAGAGGGAAAAATAAACTTGCACTACTTACCCTGGAGCTTTGTATTTAAGACCTGCAAATGGTTTACACATTAACATTAGTACAAATTAAGGGACACACAAGCAATGCAGCTCCAGAGCTAAACACAGCCGGTGATTGGTGGGGAGATGTGACTGCCGATTGGCTCGTGGGCTGTTTTCTGCCTGAGACCAACAGTGCTCTGTGCGCTTCCTGTGCAGGATTTTTCTATATGCCTAATAACTCCAGGGTGATTAGTGCAAAAATTGCTCGATCTAATGAATCATATGCAATAGTTTAATTGGACATTGTAGTGGGAACAATTACTTGCTCTATCACTGTGCAAAATGCAACATAAACAAGTGAAAAATATTCTTCTGCATAAACATGCTCTAAATGAGCAATGATCAAGATTAATGCCACTGTTTGTTTTGTAATGATCTCAATTTTGATACATATTTGATCTTAGAGCAATATTGCTGTCACAGAATGATTAAGTTACTAAACAAAAATGAATAAGACAAACGCAGTCATAATTCAGATATGGCACTCGAGACAAACAGCTGAACACAATTACAATACCATGGTGTCTGCAAGTTTTTCTTCAAAGCGATTCTGTGTTAAACATTTTGTCTAAAGTGTAAGGTTAAAAGTACGTTATAGTATTAAAATGACATGCTCTAATATATGAGCATGTCATTTTAATACTTGTGGTGCTGCACATGTTTAAACCCCCTGTATGGGAAAGGGGTTAAACACATGCTTAAAGTCCTGCTTGGACCTACTGAACAACGCTGGTCCCATTAGTAGCACTGGGTGCACGACTCAGCTGTGTATATAGTGCTGCTGATTTGATCAGTGACTATGCTCCTGCTGTGTGTTTAACCCCTTTGTGGAAATTACAGTAGTTTAGTCTTGGCAATCTTAACATTAAATGCTGTAAATAGTGTCACATTTAGACAAATATGGCCCTTTATTTAGTTTGTAGGATAACTTTATGCTTATCCTTGGTATTGCTGAAGTGCCCTGCATTGTTTCTTTACCACCTTAATAGAAACCTAGATTTGAGCATTCACAGGTTAGTGCATTCCCAGCTTTTTCACAACAGATTAGCAATAATAATACAGAACAAGATATTACATTTTTTGCAGGAACCACATTGCTCTATATTATTCATAGAAATATATAGGAAATCAAGTAGAGAATTTTCAATACAGCTGTCAAAAAACACGTTAATTATCAAGATGTTGGCTTCAGTATACGGCTTCAACTGGAACTGTGTGTAAGGTGTTCAAATAAGGCAATAGCTTTAGAAGGTGCAGCAGCCCTGTTATTTTTTTTTTAACGCTTTACATTTGCATTAACGGTAATATTAATATCAAAAATTACTTCTTAAAGGGACCGGTTAGTAAAAATTGAACTTTATGATTCAGATTGAGCATGCAGTTTAGGAAAGTTTTTTTTTTTTTTTTAATTACACATTATCTTATTTGCTTTATCTTGTAATTTGTTGAAAATGTACTATTGGGAGCAAGCTGGTGATTGATGGCTGCAAACATATGTCCCTTGTCATTGGCTCAAGCAATGTATTTACCTACTTCCCAGTAGTGCATTGTTGCTCCTTCAACAAAGGATACCAAGGCAATGAAACAAATGTGCTTATAGAAGTAAATTAGAAAGTTGTTTAAAATTGTACGAATTATTGAATTATGAAAGGAAATTTTTTTTATTTTTTTTTGTCCACTCATACAGAAAATATAAAGCTCTAAAATACATGTAGGATATAGTCAATTTGGGTTTCATGTCTAACATTTTGGGGTGTATGGATAGTATACATTTTTGTTTAAAAAAAAATATATTTTGTAGGCACTACATGTCCTTGGAATTTGTTCAGCAGTGTTCTTAAATCCTGATTTCTTGAAATTCACACATTTCAAAATATTGTTAGAGCCCTTTACCTCATTCTATGGGTATACAGTCCTTGTAATGTTGGCACATTTTTATTGCTTGCAGGTGACAATCCTCATAAGTTAAATGTAATGCTTCGTGTTTTTACAGAAACGCATGTCAGTCACAGAAGGTGGTATTAAATACTCAGAGACCACAGAAGGAGGACGTCCCAAGCTGGGGGGATTAATGGATCCTCGTCAGGGAGTGGTTGAGAGGACAGGACGATGCCAGACTTGTGCAGGTAAAGTTAATGCGGATCCCCTGCTCTCTCCAGTGCTTAATAGTTTTAAAATGTTAAGGTAAAATCTGATAGGACAGGCAGAGGGAAGCTATCACTAACACAGTTATAGGGCTTGAAGAAAAAAATGCTACATAAAGAAGTAGAATTAAATCTTTGCTTCACACAGGATATTATTGCATGCATTTTCTGTCCTATCACTTGGTCTACTTTTATGATCCAGCAGCTGAAGCAAGATCATGGTATATGTTTGTCAATCTTTGAAAGAAAATCTGGGCTACCAACTACATCATATAAAGTGTTGTGATTTCTCATTGGTCAGCAAAATTTTACATCAAACTTAAGTTATGCAACTATATTGCTATAATTTGTATTTTCAGATTTGTGTATATGTAAGAAGGATTCTCACTGCTTTCCCCCTACAACTCTAATCATAACTAATCACTTTTGCTTATTGCAGTCTTTATCCTCAAGTCTTTTCACACCTTCAGTTGCTATTCCTAACAAATTTATTCCTCTTAGGCTTTGCATTACTTATATTTAATGTAATTTTATCGCTGAATGTTTTCCCAAATCATTTTCCGTAAATTTACATTTGCTAGTTTAATCCACCATTGCAATATTGAGAACTCACTAGTTAAATTCAGGATATTTTTACCCATTTCAGAGCATTCAAATTGGCTGTCTAGAACTGAGATTATTTAAAACCCTTCAGTTATGCTCCTGATTATTCAGATTGTCAGCACTGGACACTAATGTCCCCTAAAAAATCTAGATCTTGCCACTTCTGTCTTTCACAACCATATTCTACCTTGTTACCTTCTCTACTTTGCAATATTTCATGGAATGCTGTGAGTCATATTTTATATCTCTATTCACAGGTAACATGACTGAATGTCCTGGGCATTTTGGACACATTGAGCTGGCAAAACCAGTATTCCACGTTGGCTTCCTGGTGAAGACTATGAAAGTTTTACGATGTGTCTGCTTCTTCTGCTCCAAGCTTCTGGTGGATGCTGTGAGTACATGAATGATGTGTGTGAAGGAATTTAATATAAAGATCAGATAATACAACAAACCTTCAGCTTAATTGTATTGAAGCCATTCTTTATTCTAACACCCTGATTTACCATAATTTATACCTTTTTTTTGTTGTGGTGCAGCTGCCAATCTTTTCCCATATAATGGTTAGGTCATCTTCATCTTCTGTTTGTAGTTTGGTTGGATCTGTTCTCATAACATTGTGAGTTTTTGTTTCTTACAGAACAATCCCAAAATTAAAGACATTCTGGTGAAATCAAAGGGGCAACCCAAGAAGCGTTTGACACATGTTTATGAGCTTTGCAAAGGGAAGAACATCTGTGAAGGAGGAGAGGAGATGGACAACAAATTTGGAATGGAGCAACCAGAGGGGGATGAAGATATTCAGAAAGAGAAGGTAAGGTGGACTGCAAAGTAATGAGTAGGACAAATGCATAGGGGATATTGCAGGCTTTTGCTGCTTTCAGGTAGTAATTGAATGGAACAACAATTTAAATACAGTAGAAGTGCATAGAGAGAGACAATGCAAACCACTTTGAACTTAAAATGAGCCTTAGTTTTTGTTTTTCTGACAAATTTTAACATTTACTGTAAGTCATCTGCCAACCACAGACTGATATACATATATTCTGTGAAATCTAGCACATGCTTAGAAGATGGTGCCTGATAGAATTTACATAAGACTGCATGTCATAATATAAGTAAATTGGAACTTTATATAATTGTTTTTTTTATATATAGCATTCTGTATCTGGATCCTGAATTTTTTTTGATATATTTTTTTTTTTTATCCAATTTCTCATTAAATTTACCATGTTTACATCCACTGATGACTTATCCCCTTTTCTGTAATGGCAATGGAAACCTGTGTCCTGATAGTGCTTGCATGGTCGTGTTATTAATGACATTATGTATATATACTTATTTTTATTTAGGGACATGGTGGATGTGGTCGGTACCAGCCACGAATTCGGCGTACAGGGTTGGAGTTGTATGCAGAATGGAAACACGTAAATGAGGATTCACAGGAGAAAAAGATCTTGCTGAGCCCTGAAAGGGTGCATGAGATCTTCAAGCGCATCACAGACGAGGAGTGTTTTATCTTGGGAATGGAACCACGATTTGCTCGTCCAGAGTGGCTGATTGTTACTGTTCTTCCAGTACCACCTTTGTCTGTGCGGCCAGCTGTAGTAATGCAGGGATCTGCTAGAAACCAGGTGAGTGGTGTGATGTTTAAGGCATGGGGGCAAAATTTGAGATCCAGTCATGTAAACCAAATGAACAGACACTGGCATTTTGAGTGATTTTAATTTTTGCCCAACTCATTTTTTAGGATGACTTGACACATAAGTTGGCTGACATTGTAAAGATCAATAACCAACTGAGACGAAATGAGCAAAATGGAGCAGCTGCTCACGTGATTGCAGAGGATGTCAAACTTCTACAGTTCCATGTTGCAACAATGGTTGATAATGAATTGCCTGGATTACCTAGGGTGAGAATGTAGGGAGATGCCCTTAGTTTGGAGAAGTGGTGTTAGGAGCCCAGCTAAAATAAATGCATGGTCTGGTGCTAAAATGTATAATAAACCAAATTGTATTGTGACATAGAAAAGAAAGGTGTTTATGGCTATGATTAGTAGTCATGTATGTTAGATATGTTACACCTTGACTGCCATAGGGCTTGAACACATTAACCTCTTTAGTAGGGCAATGTGTTAGTAAATATTACCAGCTTAAAGAATGACATTTTCCCTTGTGCAAATGATCACTTAATGCAGTAGAATTGCATATTTAACTAGTGCATAATAAAGACAATTATCTACTCTGAATTTGAAATAAGCATTTATTTTTTTCTTGTTTTCTGGCCCCCTCTATCATGTGACAGGCATTAGCCAATCAGACTAGTATACATATACTCTGAGTGTGCACATGCTTCGTAGGATCTTGTTCCCCAGAAAGTGTAAATTTAAAAATACTGCCTAATTTGTTAATGGAAGTAAATTGGAAAGTGTCTTAAAACTGCATGTTCTATATGAATCATAAGTTTTTTGTTTGTGTTTTTTTTTTTTTTTTTTTTTAGACTTGAGTGTCCCTTCAAGTGTAGGGAGTATTTGCTATTTTTTTAAATTAATTTTTTTGTTTCCCTTTTGTAATGTTTTTCTGTATAGGCAATGCAAAAATCTGGACGTCCATTAAAGTCTTTAAAGCAGAGATTAAAGGGCAAGGAAGGTAGAGTTCGAGGGAATCTTATGGGGAAACGTGTCGACTTCTCTGCTCGAACTGTCATCACCCCTGACCCAAACCTTTCCATTGATCAAGTTGGGGTACCTCGATCCATTGCTGCAAATATGACCTTTCCAGAGATTGTTACACCTTTCAACATAGACAGGTAAAACTTCCAAAATGCTGCTAAATAACTTCTAATTTTTTCCCCTCCTACTAATTGTTAGATGTTGTGTTTATATAACACTGCTCTTTGCTCATAGCCATTTGATTTACATATGAGTCTTTGTGCCCTGCATTTGTATACCTGTAAGGTGTCATGGCATGTGATCTATTACCTAGCATTTACTGGGGGTTTCAGATGAGATGACTATCAGTGGTTTATGTGATCCATATTATGTCTTCCAGGCTTCAGGAGTTGGTACGCAGAGGAAACAGTCAGTATCCAGGAGCCAAATACATTATTCGTGATAATGGTGATCGCATTGACTTGCGGTTCCACCCAAAACCCAGTGACTTACATTTACAGATTGGTTACAAGGTTAGAGGCTTCAAAATTATTTATTTTAATTAAAAAAAAAATAAACTTTCAATTCAAAGCTTATGTCACACTTTTTTAGTAACATTGCATTCTAACACTCATTTATTCAATAGGTAGAGAGACACATGTGTGACGGGGACATTGTAATCTTCAACAGACAGCCCACGCTGCACAAAATGTCTATGATGGGGCATAGAGTTCGCATACTTCCTTGGTCCACCTTTCGACTTAACCTAAGGTAGGTTTTTGTGCTTTCTGTGCCACAGATCCTCTAATCTAAAGCAAGACCATCCAATGTCCTAATGTAAAAAAATATTTGTTTTTGACAGTGTGACCACTCCATACAACGCTGACTTTGATGGGGATGAAATGAATCTTCATCTTCCACAATCTCTAGAGACTCGAGCTGAAATTCAGGAGCTTGCTATGGTACCTCGTATGATTGTCACTCCCCAGTCCAACCGTCCTGTCATGGGTATTGTGCAGGACTCGCTGACTGCTGTGCGTAAATTTACCAAGAGAGACGTTTTCATAGAAAGGGTAAGCTATTGTGAAATTGTCATAGCGATAGCTCTCTGATTAGGTTTCCTATTGGCTATGATAACTTATGGTTTCTTTCAGTTACTTATTCATTTTTATTTATTTTTTTTCTGATCTTCAGGGTGAAGTGATGAACTTGCTCATGTTCCTTTCTACCTGGGATGGCAAGGTTCCTCAGCCAGCTATTCTAAAACCACGTCCTCTCTGGACTGGTAAACAGATATTTTCTCTTATTATCCCAGGACACATAAACTGTATTCGAACACACAGCACCCACCCAGACGATGAAGACAGCGGACCTTACAAACACATTTCTCCTGGAGACACTAAGGTACGGACCCTTCATTTTTTAAAAACCATCCTACTTGTTTTCAAAACAATCTTTTGTCCATTGAACACTAATTTCAACTCCAAATACATGAAGATAATCTTTTAAAATATTTTTCCCCATCTAGGTTATTGTGGAGAATGGGGAGTTGATTATGGGAATCCTGTGTAAAAAGTCTCTGGGGACCTCAGCTGGATCGTTGGTCCATATTTCATACCTTGAGATGGGGCATGATACTACACGTTTATTCTATTCGAACATCCAGACTGTCATCAACACTTGGCTGCTTATTGAGGGTATGTTCAATATTTAACTTAAGTTTTAAAGGGCTAAAACTTTCATAGTATATATTTTAGCATGAGCTAATTTTCTTTTGTCCTAATTAGCTACAGCAAATTAGACTTGAGAAACATTTTTTTTTTTTTTTTTTTAATTTTTCATGGGTGTATCCCTCAATTTTTATTTGTTTGGAATTTTTCTTTTAATGCGTTAAAGTGAAGGTCCATTTTGATGAATTTAGTGCCCGGTTTTTAATAAACCTATTAAAAACAAGGGCACTTTGATTTATCAAAATTGACATCACATTTTTCTTCAAAAACGTACCTTTTAATCCTGAATGCTGCTCCAGCGATTCCCCTGGCCGTCGGAAGCCTCTGCAGACGTCAGAAATTACGTATCGGGCCTCCTCCAATCGCAGCTTTCCCGCCTGCCCCCGGGGAATCTTGGCCTGATGCAATGCTGTGATTGGAGGAAGCCATTTTGGACCAGCGAAGATGGCTTGCGACGGGCGGAGGAAGTTCTGGAGCGGCTGCCGGGATTAAAAGGAGTACGTTTTTGGAGAAAACTGTGAAATGACAATTTTGATGAATTAAAGTGCCCTTGTTTTTAATAGGTTTATTAAAAACCGGGCACTAATTCATCAAAATAGACCTTCACTTTAAGTGTTTTTTTTTTTTTTTTTTTTTTTTTTTTTTTACCCTAGTGTTAATTTTGCCTCTTAGTTAACCACTAAATTAATGTACTACATCGAAGCAGAAAGATATAGGCTTTACTTTTTTGTGTTCTTGTTTTTGACGTTATGGATCTAGAATGCCTATGAGCCGGTAGAAATGTGTGTTATAATAAGGCTGTGTGATTTTCAAGATTAACGTATGCTTTTTACTTACAGGTCATACCATTGGTATAGGAGATTCCATTGCTGATGCTAAAACATATCAAGATATTCAGAACACCATTAAGAAAGCCAAGCAAGATGTGATAGAGGTAAGAGGCATTATCCTTCCTCACTTTTAACACCTAATAGTCTATGGGGAGCCTTTACATTAAAGGGATATAAAATACAAACCACTTATTCATAAAGTTCCTAGTTACTTTTATTACTAAATTTGCTTTGTTCCCATGGTATTCTTTGGTGAAAAGATGCCTAGGTAGGTATCTGGAGCACTGCATGGCAGGAAATAGTGCTGCCATCTACAGCTCTTACAAATTGATAAGATTCTTGCAAAATTTCTGCCCTATATATTGCTATAATCCCTGCTTGTCAACAAGATTCTAAGGGAAAAAAGAAAATTTAATAGAAGTAAATTTAGAAAGTTGGCAAAAATTGCATCCTCTTAATCGTGATACATTTTTGGGTTTCATTTCCCCTTTTAATCTTTATGGTGTTCCAGATATCACATGGTTAAGCTTGGCACTGCCCATTTTCCATGCAGTTTCCATTTCTACTTCCTTTACTACTTGTGTTAACCGTGATCCAGTTTACTGATTTCAGGTTTTAAGTATTGTCATTTTACGTGCAGGTCATAGAAAAGGCTCATAACAATGAGTTGGAGCCAACCCCTGGTAACACCTTGCGTCAGACTTTCGAGAATCAAGTGAACAGAATCTTGAATGATGCCAGAGATAAAACTGGCTCTTCTGCTCAGAAATCACTGTCTGAATATAACAACTTCAAGTCCATGGTGGTATCAGGAGCCAAGGGCTCAAAAATCAACATCTCACAGGTGAGAGGAATTTATATATTGTCTTACATAAGTTATTAATGGAACACAGCCTAGTCAAAATTGAAATGTGCAGTGTGTTGTACTGGCAACAATGCTTCAAGTAGAAGCTATTGATGTTTGCTTTAACTATGCACAGGGCATACTGAGCCTGCACCTATAATGCCTTCTGTACACTGATTTAAACTTTTGAGTCTGCTTGTAGCACCTGTGAGGACATTTCTGAGCAGGCACATTAAGTGTGGGCGCACACAGGGCATATTGACATACCCTAGCGAAATTAAGATGTCAATTACCTTTTAATAGAAGCATTTTGCAGATACAAAAAGATATTGCAAATATTAAATTGAAATTTGCTCATGCATTTCTGTTGTGACTAAAATGTCCCTTCTAAGTGATTTTGTTTGGAACATTTTCCTTCTTGCTTAGGTTATTGCCGTGGTAGGTCAGCAGAACGTAGAAGGAAAACGAATTCCATTTGGGTTCAAGCACCGGACTTTGCCCCATTTCATCAAGGATGATTATGGTCCTGAGAGTAGAGGCTTTGTGGAAAACTCGTACCTTGCCGGTCTTACACCAACAGAGTTCTTTTTCCATGCTATGGGTGGAAGAGAAGGTCTCATTGATACAGCTGTGAAAACTGCTGAAACTGGTGAGGATTTCTTTTCCCTTACAATGGGGCATTGTCAATGGGACTTCCAGGAAGTTTTAATTTTTCTCATGTGCAATTTTTTTTTTCTTTACTGTATTTGTGGGTTCTTGTTTTAACTTCCCTCATTTCTTTTTACACCAGGCTACATCCAGAGACGTTTGATCAAGTCTATGGAGTCAGTGATGGTTAAATATGATGCCACAGTGCGAAATTCCATTAACCAAGTAGTACAGCTGAGATACGGTGAGGATGGTCTGGCTGGAGAAGGAGTAGAATTCCAGAACTTAGCAACTTTGAAACCCTCCAACAAAGCTTTTGAAAAAAAGTAAGTTTCCTCACTTATCATTATCTCCCTTTTTTTTTTTTTTTTGTGTTGAGATAGTGATACATTTTTCTGTTTATATTGTTTTCATTACAGGTTTAAATTTGATTACGCAAATGAGCGTGCTTTGCGGAGAACTCTTCAGGAGGAGGTGGTGAAAGAAATTCTTAGCAATGCACATATCCAGAATGAACTGGAAAGGGAATTTGAGAAGATGAAGGACGACAGGGAAGTTCTAAGAGTCATCTTTCCCACTGGAGACAGCAAGGTAATTATGGAAAGGAACTAGAGAACCCCTGAGATTAAACAAAATTGCAGCAAATGAGGTGGCTACTTGTTTGGGATGGCAGTGATATGATTGGGTTAGCTAGCAGTAAGGGGGTAGTTTAGAAGCTACAGATTACTAGAAAATCTTAACTCATTTTGGTCCACACACAGGTGGTACTTCCCTGCAATCTTATGAGGATGATCTGGAATGCCCAAAAGATTTTCCATATTAACACAAGGATGCCTACAGACCTGCACCCTATTAAAGTGGTAGAGGGTAAGTGATTTGATTAGTGTGGTTCTGTTTCCTTTCTTTGTGGACCATTTTCCTGACATCCATATGGTCTCTTTCAGGGACCCAGGAACTAAGCAAGAAATTGGTTATTGTAAATGGAGATGATCCTCTTAGCCGACAGGCGCAGGAAAATGCCACCTTATTATTCAATATCCACCTGCGCTCTACACTTTGCAGTCGGAGAATGGTAGAGGAGTTTAGACTGAGTGGAGAGGCATTTGACTGGCTCCTTGGAGAAATTGAGTCCAAGTTCAACCAGGCCATTGTAAGTTGTATTCCTACAGTATTAAATTATTTAAGGAATATGCTGTATGTCTTAAAATGATGGTAAATCCAAGTGTTTAATAAATGCTAGGATTTACCATCACTAAAAATCAAGTGGAGTTTAAGTGATGAGATTAAAAAAAAAAAAAAAAAAAGGTGCTTGACTCGCCTTTTCTGTGCGGTTACACAGTGCAAAACCCGGCGACTCCAGCCACCCAGGGCACATTGCTCTTCTACCAATGAGGCGCCGCTTGCCCCTCTAAACCAATATTCGTGCATACATACAGAACACTGTCAGGTGACACGCACGGCTATTGGTTCAGATATGCAAAAGAGTCACCTCATTGAAGCAGATCAATGTACCGTGGGCGATCGGAGCTGCTGAGTTTAGCACTGTGCAACAGCACAGAAAAGGGTAAGTTTAGCATCCTTTTTTACATATTACTTAACCTCCCGTTGATTTTTAGTGATGGTAAAGCCCTAGCTTTTGTTATACACTTGGATTTACCATAACTAAGTGTGAGCTGCTTCTAGGGATATCTTACAATTACTGTAAAACAGATTGCTGTCTTAAAACAGATTACCGTTGCAGAGCTTTTTTTTTTTTCAATAACTTTCTCTAACATTCTTTAGGCTCATCCTGGTGAAATGGTGGGTGCGCTGGCTGCTCAGTCTCTAGGAGAGCCTGCCACTCAGATGACTCTCAACACTTTCCATTATGCTGGTGTGTCAGCTAAGAATGTGACACTTGGTGTCCCTCGTCTAAAAGAGTTGATTAACATTTCCAAGAAGCCAAAGACCCCCTCACTGACTGTTTTCCTTTTGGGGCAATCTGCCAGAGATGCAGAGAGAGCTAAGGTGAGGCATGCAGGGATTAAAAAAAAATAAAAAATCCACACTTATTTTTATGTATACATATTAATACAAAACATTTTCCTTTTGTTCTACACAGGATATCCTTTGCCGCTTGGAACACACAACACTGCGCAAAGTGACAGCAAACACTGCCATTTATTATGACCCTAACCCTCAGAACACTGTTGTGTCAGAAGACCAGGAGTGGGTGAATGTGTACTATGAGATGCCAGACTTTGATGTAACTCGAATTTCCCCTTGGCTTCTCCGTGTGGAGCTCGATCGTAAACACATGACTGATAGGAAGCTAACTATGGAACAGATAGCCGAAAAGATCAATGCAGGTATGTAAATTACTGTAAGCGGGATATGGTTAGCACCTATATCTGTGTCTCTCTGTGTGTGTGTCTGTCTGTCTGTCTGTCTGTGTCTCTGTCTGTGTCTCTGTCCTCCATAATTTGTTGTTGGCTTGCAATATCATTCATTGGCTTCTCTTACAAATTTGCTACCCTCTTGTAGGTTTTGGCGATGATTTGAATTGCATATTTAACGATGATAATGCAGAAAAACTGGTTTTGAGAATCCGCATCATGAACAGTGAAGAGAACAAAATGCAGGAGGTAAGAAATTTATGATCTGTAATGAACATAATTAAGATTTTTAAAATAGGCTTCAAAATGTCGATGAAAAAAAAAAAAAAAAATTTAAGTGCACTTACTGTTACAAATAGACAACAGCCGGGGTGCTGCGTATAATGTATACATCCATTGCATTTATCCTGTTTAAAGGGACACTAAACACCTGATAAAAATCCCTAAAACCTACTTTTTCTTAATAAAAAATAATCACTGCTGACTATTATATGCTCCTCTTACCCCGAACTGTTGAAGGATATTGTTTTAAAATACAGCACTGATCCACTGCTGGATTCTCCTATGTAAGCTGCCATATTGTAACGCACGCTACAGGCAGGGGCACAGAAGTCACATGCTCATGATGCAGTCAAGGACACACACAGCTATATTAAATACAGTGTACTTAGAGGATCACATCTGTGAGCTGCTGTGACTGAATAAACATTTATTAGCGTATAAAGGTATTAGATTTAGCCATGTATGTATAATACACATAATATGCATCTTAACTTTAATAAAATGATCATTATGTACTGTTTGTGTTTCTAACTCCCCCCCCCCCCCCCCCCCACAGTTAAAACTTCAAACTGCCCACAAGTTTTAGGATTTAAGAAAAGCCGTTTTCTGCAGGCAGCCAGGCACTATCATTGTAATTTATGTGTTGTAACCTCCGTGGGGGAAGAGGGAGGCTGTGACGCTGCATATACTCTCGGTGCAGAAGATTACTGCTTTTCAAGAGTTAACTTGTTTATATAAATCACTAAGGGCTGACAGTTGTACAAGCTTAGAGATCGTTTAGCAATGATTGTCTCTTTCAATGCAGACTTCTGTGCCCCTGCCTGTAGTGTGCGTTACAATATGGCAGCTTACATAGGAGAATCCAGCAGTGGATCAGTGCTGTATTTTAAAACTATATCCTTCAACAGTTTGGGGAAAGAGGAGCATATAAAATAGTCAGCAGTGATTATTTTTTTTTTATTAATAAGAAAAACTAGGTTTTAGGGATTATTAGAAGACAGGTGTTTAGTGTCCCTTTAAGAATAACACACTGCACTCACCGGTCTTCATGAAGAAATTCAATTAACATTTTCGATATACAAATGCCCCAAGCGTTTAGGTATATATACATGCCCCCCCCTATGTCTGCCGTTAACCTTCAGTGCATGTTCCACTACTGTAACAAGCTGTCTGAGCTGCGCCCAAGCTATATTTGAATACATTGTACTGCTGCTGAGGTGCCGTGGCTGCCCTGTATTGCCTGCTAAACAGTGAAAAATTCACCTCTTAAAAATTCCTATCTGTAATAAATGTGAGAACGTTGACTGCAGATGTTTCTGTAGGATTGAGACTGGGGCAGGCTGTATAACGATACTGCTAAAAAAGTAGCGAACTCTTCAGCTAAACTTTTCACAGCTGGCTGGAACCCTGATACAGCAAGACTTAGTGAGCATATCAGGACTATGTACTTGAAACATATAGACGCTGAATGCAGAGGTAAGAATTTCAGCTCCATTGTTTTGTTTAAAGTACGTAGTCCTGATATTTTCACTACCCAGTCTTGCTGCATCAGGGTTCAAGCAGGCTGCGATAAGTTTAGCTGAAGTAATTTCTCTACTTGTCTTGCGGTTTCGTTATACTGCCGCCTGTCCCAGTCTTATCAATCCTACAGAGACGATGTCTGCAGTCAACGTTCAGATGTTTAATACACACAGGAATTTTTCAAGGTGGTTTATTTTCACTGTTTAGCAGGAATTAGAGAGGATTTCTGCAATGTCTAATGTCTACTGGAATATACACATGAAGGGTGAGCGTACTAGGCGCAAGCACAGCTCAGCCCTTTCCTGGGAAAGTGCCAGCACCGTGGAGAATAATCGCAAGAGCAGAAATAAAAAGCTAAAATCTACTAACTGCATTGTTAGCAAGTTTAAACTGTCTAATTTCTTTAGTCAGTTAATTTACTTTAAAAACATAGACTTGATTGCTTTGTACACTGATCCTTTAACTTCTTCTGCTTTTTCCCCAGGAAGAGGAAGTGGTGGATAAAATGGATGATGATGTTTTTCTGCGCTGCATTGAATCCAACATGCTGACAGATATGACACTACAGGGGATTGAGCAGATCAGCAAGGTGAGGACTGGTTGTGTAGCCATTCTAGACTTGGCAATAACATACTGTCAACTTCAATGTTTTTGGGTGTTATGTGTGTAAAAGCATATGACTCTCTCCTTTACTTTTCAAGGACTGCATTATATTGGTTAATTACATATTCCATAAATATATCTTCAATACAGGTGTACATGCATCTGCCACAGACTGACAATAAGAAGAAAATTATTATTACTGATGAAGGAGAGTTCAAGGCGCTGCAAGAGTGGATTCTTGAGACAGATGGTGTCAGCTTAATGCGAGTGTTGAGTGAAAAAGATGTGGATCCAGTGAGAACTACATCGAACGATATTGTGGAAATATTTACAGTAAGTCTGCATCACCCCTAAAAACCAGCATTGCCATCAGTCTTTGGACCTTGCCCATAGCTCTCTAACCTTTTGGTTGTGTACTTATACAGGTCCTTGGTATTGAAGCTGTGAGAAAAGCCCTGGAGAGAGAACTGTACCACGTGATATCATTTGATGGTTCCTATGTAAACTATCGTCACTTGGCACTTCTGTGTGACACCATGACTTGCAGAGGACATTTAATGGCCATCACACGTCACGGTGTGAACAGACAAGACACAGGACCACTTATGAAGTGTTCTTTTGAAGAAACGGTTAGTATGCCTTTATATAAATGCTCCTGGTATACATGCAATATCATGCACTGTTTCTCTTTGCCTTGGTGTCTGGTCAGTGAACATATTTTTGTTTTAGGTTGATGTGTTGATGGAAGCTGCTGCTCATGGTGAGTCTGATCCCATGAAGGGTGTGTCTGAGAACATCATGTTGGGCCAACTAGCTCCGGCTGGCACTGGATGCTTTGACTTACTGTTGGATGCAGAAAAATGTAAATTTGGAATGGAGATTCCAACGAACATTCCAGGCCTGGGAGCAGCAGGACGTAAGTGATATCCTCTTTCTAGTCTAGACAAAAATGAACACAGTGTTATCTATATGGCCCACGTGTACTTTCTGTCTTTGTGTTGAAAAGATTTAAAAAGCATGTGATAAGAGGCAGTCCTCAAAGGTTTAGAAATTGACATATGAGCCTACCTATATTTAGTTTAAACTAAGAATACCAAGAGAAAAGCAAATTTGATGATAAAAGTAAATTGCAAAGTTGATTAAAATTAAAAGTCCTATCTGGATAATGAAAGTTTAATTTATACTAGACTGTCCCTTTAAGTGTATTAGGGGGAATCATCCCTTTTTTATGAATGACTTCTCCATAGAATCCTATCTTTCTTTTTTTTTTTTTTTTTTTTTTTTTGTTTCTAAAGCTTGTTTTCTAATGTTCTTATCTTCCATTAGCAACTGGCATGTTTTTTGGTACTGCACCAAGCCCAATGGGTGGTATGTCTCCTGCAATGACCCCATGGAATCAAGGAGCTACCCCAGCTTATGGAGCCTGGTCCCCTAGCATTGGTAAGTACAGAGTATTTATTAGACTAATAGACGTAGCAATTACATGTTGTCTTGTGAGTATTTTTCTGTTGTGTTGACTTAAACAAAGAATCTACACATAGCGATATAATAGACATGGCTATGTAGTGTACATAGTGATTAATACCAGGATGTCTTTGCAGGCAGCGGGATGACCCCTGGGGCTGCAGGATTCTCTCCCAGTGCAGCTTCAGATGCTAGTGGCTTCAGTCCAGGATATTCTCCTGCATGGTCTCCAACCCCAGGATCTCCTGGATCACCAGGCCCCTCAAGTCCATATATTCCATCACCAGGTGAGTGACCTTGCCAGGTCTTTGTTAGTTGTGTATGGCAATAGTGTTTAAATTGCTGGGTTTTTTTGCCAAATGACTCCCCATTTTAACAGGTTTTGTCTTTTCATTTTTACAGGTGGTGCAATGTCACCAAGTTACTCCCCTACATCTCCTGCTTATGAGCCTCGAAGCCCTGGTGGATACACCCCTCAAAGTCCCAGCTACTCCCCTACCTCTCCATCATACAGCCCTACTTCACCTTCCTACTCTCCAACCAGTCCTAATTATAGCCCAACCTCTCCAAGCTACAGTCCCACTTCTCCTAGCTACAGCCCAACATCTCCAAGCTACAGTCCCACCTCTCCAAGTTACTCGCCCACATCCCCCTCTTATTCTCCTACAAGTCCCAGCTACTCTCCAACGTCTCCAAGTTACAGCCCTACCAGTCCCAGTTACTCCCCAACATCCCCAAGCTATTCTCCCACTTCTCCCAGTTACAGCCCAACATCGCCCAGTTATTCACCCACATCACCCAGCTACTCTCCCACCAGCCCCAGTTATTCACCCACATCACCCAGCTATTCCCCAACATCTCCTTCATATAGCCCTACGTCTCCCTCATACTCTCCAACATCTCCAAATTACTCTCCAACATCCCCCAATTACACCCCAACCTCTCCCAGTTATTCGCCCACATCTCCCAGTTACAGTCCTACTAGCCCCAGCTATTCGCCTACATCTCCCAATTACAGTCCTACCAGCCCCAGTTATTCGCCCACATCACCCAGCTATTCACCTTCCAGTCCTCGTTACACACCACAATCTCCAAGCTACACTCCCAGCTCGCCAAGTTACAGCCCAAGTTCACCCAGTTACTCCCCAACAAGCCCCAAATATACTCCTACCAGCCCTTCATACAGTCCGAGCTCTCCAGAATATACACCAACCTCACCCAAGTACTCTCCAACCTCACCCAAATATTCTCCAACATCACCGAAATATACCCCAACTTCTCCAACTTATTCTCCAACAACTCCAAAATATTCACCAACTTCTCCAACATATTCTCCAACGTCTCCAATTTACACCCCAACCTCACCCAAGTACTCTCCTACTTCCCCAACATATTCTCCTACCTCCCCTAAATATTCTCCAACCTCACCAACCTACTCCCCCACCAGCCCCAAAGGATCCACCTACTCACCAACCTCTCCTGGATACAGCCCAACATCACCTACCTACAGCCTCACAAGCCCAGCCATCAGTCCAGACGACAGTGATGATGAAAACTGAGCAAGAAAGTGAGCTACAAGGCAAAAGGATCATATTTTGGAAATCTGCTTATGTACCTACAAAGACTATGCGGTGCAATTATCCAACACTATGCAGATTAAGACCTCCAGCCTGAGATTGTATATATTCTGATGCTGCTTGCCTACAATCCTTTCTTGGACTCTTGTATTTATACCACCTCCTCTTTGGTTGGGGGTCTGACTTTGAGATCGCACTATAACTCAGCATATTTTAAGACTTGGAGACTGGTCTCCTTGACCAACAAAAAAAATAACAAAACTTTAAAATGATTCTGGTATACAGCAGGTTTTATCCTGTAGTTGATCTAAATCATAAATACCTGTTTTCATAGATTGTTTGCTCTAGAACCTATTTGCACCTGAAATAATTTGCTTCCGCAGTTATACTAAGATGGCTTTTTATTGCTTAGGGTATATAAGCTCTAAAATGATGGAACAATTTTCCATTTGTTTGAGCATTGACTTTTATCCTGAGGTGCACCACAAGACTTGGGTGCATCACCACTAAAGAGGACCATCAGTGGTTCTCCGCTCATTCATATGTGGATTGGAGACCAAACTGCTTGATATTATTTATAATATATTCAGAAACTGAATAGAAGTTTAAAAAATCTTTTTTTTTAATTTTAGATGTTGGCAACTTCTCAGTCTGCTGATGTTTTGTTCAAATACTTTTCCACTAATCTGAAACATGTTACAGGTTTAGAAATGTTAATTGTTTGACTTGGAGTCATGTAAATTTCTGTAATACTTTAATAAAATATTAATAATTTGGAGTTGTCTGTTGTGAAGCACTTTAATGTACATGCAGTAAAAGGACATTGTTCCATACAGATAAGCCGCATTTACACTTTTTTTTTTTTTTCTTCTCCTCCTCCTCTTGGGGGGGGGGGGGGAGCTATTTAAACAATTGAATGCTGCAGTATTTATTCTGTAAAACTTACAAATCCTTATTTCACTGTTCAGGTCCAGTTTTTACTGGTGGAGAGGGACTGTGAAAGCATTGTAAGTGTCTTATATTAGAAAAAAAAGTTTAGAACATTGTAGTTACCTTCTTTGATCTATCTACCAGTATTGTAATAAGCTACATGGGTATTGTGAAAATTTGTGTCTTAAAGGGACAGTCTAGTCAAAATTAAACTTTCATGATTCAGAGCGCATGCAATGTTTATTTTTTTTAAACCAGCATTGTGCCAGGAGCATATTAAACAAATAAAAGAAATAAGATACTGCAATATTAATGCCTAACTGGCCCATTGAATATACAATTATATATATAGAGAGAGAGATATATATATATATATATATATATATATATATATATATATATATATATATATATATATATATATATATATATATAGAGAGAGAGATATAGAGAGAGAGATATAGAGAGAGAGATATAGAGAGAGAGATATAGAGAGAGAGATATATAGAGAGAGATATATAGAGAGAGATATATAGAGAGAGATATATAGAGAGAGATATATAGAGAGAGATATATAGAGAGAGATATATAGAGAGAGATATATAGAGAGAGATATATAGAGAGAGATATATAGAGAGAGATATATAGAGAGAGATATATAGAGAGAGATATATAGAGAGAGATATATAGAGAGAGATATATAGAGAGAGATATATAGAGAGAGATATATAGAGAGAGATATATAGAGAGAGATATATAGAGAGAGATATATAGAGAGAGATATAGAGAGAGATATATAGAGAGAGATATAGAGAGATATATATATATATATATAGAGAGAGATATATATATAGAGAGAGATATATATATATATATAGAGAGAGATATATATATATATAGAGAGAGATATATATATATATAGAGAGAGATATATATAGAGAGAGAGAGAGATATATAGAGAGAGAGAGAGATATATAGAGAGAGAGAGAGATATATAGAGAGAGAGAGATATAGAGAGAGATATATAGAGAGAGAGATATATAGAGAGAGAGAGAGAGATATAGAGAGAGAGAGAGATATATAGAGAGAGAGAGAGATATATATATAGAGAGAGAGAGATATATATATAGAGAGAGAGAGAGATATATATATAGAGAGAGAGAGATATATAGAGAGAGAGAGATATATAGAGAGAGAGAGATATATAGAGAGAGAGAGATATAGAGAGAGAGAGAGATATATAGAGAGAGAGAGATATATATATATAGAGAGAGAGAGATATAGAGAGAGAGAGAGATATAGAGAGAGAGAGATATAGAGAGAGAGAGATATATAGAGAGAGATATATCTATATATAGAGAGAGAGAGATAGATATATATATATATATATATATATATATATATATATATATATATATATATAGAGAGAGAGAGAGAGATATATATATATATATATATATATAGAGAGAGCGAGATATATATATATATATATATATATATATATATAGAGAGAGAGATATATATATATATATAGAGAGAGAGATATAGATAGATAGATATATATAGAGAGAGAGATATATATATATATAGAGAGAGAGCGAGATATATATATATATAGAGAGAGAGATATATAGAGAGAGAGAGATATATAGAGAGAGAGAGATATATAGAGAGAGAGAGAGATATATAGAGAGAGAGAGATATATAGAGAGAGATATATATAGAGAGAGAGAGAGATATAGAGAGATATATATAGAGAGAGATATATATATATAGAGAGATATATATATATATATATAGAGAGAGATATATATATATATATATAGAGAGAGATATATATATATATATATAGAGAGAGATATATATATAGAGAGAGAGATATAGAGAGAGAGAGAGATAACATAATTTATGTAAGAACTTACCTGATAAATTCATTTCTTTCATATTAACAAGAGTCCATGAGCTAGTGACGTATGGGATATACATTCCTACCAGGAGGGGCAAAGTTTCCCAAACCTTAAAATGCCTATAAATACACCCCTCACCACACCCACAAATCAGTTTAACGAATAGCCAAGAAGTGGGGTGATAAGAAAAAAGTGCGAAGCATATAAAATAAGGAATTGGAATAATTGTGCTTTATACAAAAAAAATCATAACCACCACAAAAAAGGGTGGGCCTCATGGACTCTTGTTAATATGAAAGAAATGAATTTATCAGGTAAGTTCTTACATAAATTATGTTTTCTTTCATGTAATTAACAAGAGTCCATGAGCTAGTGACGTATGGGATAATGAATACCCAAGATGTGGATCTTTCCACACAAGAGTCACTAGAGAGGGAGGGATAAAATAAAGACAGCCAATTCCTGCTGAAAATAATCCACACCCAAAATAAAGTTTAATGAAAAACATAAGCAGAAGATTCAAACCGAAACCACTGCCTGAAGTACCTTTCTACCAAAAACTGCTTCAGAAGAAGAGAATACATCAAAATGGTAGAATTTAGTAAAAGTATGCAAAGAGGACCAAGTCGCTGCTTTGCAAATCTGATCAACTGAAGCTTCATTCCTAAACGCCCAGGAAGTAGAAACTGACCTAGTAGAATGAGCTGTAATCCTCTGAGGCGGAGTCTTACCCGAATTAACATAGGCAAGATGAATTAAAGATTTCAACCAGGATGCCAAAGAAATGGCAGAAGCTTTCTGGCCTTTTCTAGAACCAGAAAAGATGACAAATAGACTAGAAGTCTTTCGGAAAGATTTAGTAGCTTCAACATAATATTTCAAAGCTCTAACAACATCCAAAGAATGTAACGATTTCTCCTTAGAATTCTTAGGATTAGGACATAATGAAGGAACCACGATTTCTCTACTAATGTTGTTGGAATTCACAACCTTAGGTAAAAATTCAAAAGAAGTTCGCAACACCGCCTTATCCTGATGAAAAATCAGAAAAGGAGACTCACAAGAAAGAGCAGATAATTCAGAAACTCTTCTGGCAGAAGAGATGGCCAAAAGGAACAAAACTTTCCAAGAAAGCAATTTAATGTCCAATGAATGCATAGGTTCAAACGGAGGAGCTTGAAGAGCTCCCAGAACCAAATTCAAACTCCATGGAGGAGAAATTGACTTAATGACAGGTTTTATACGAACCAAAGCTTGTACAAAACAATGAATATCAGGAAGAATAGCAATCTTTCTGTGAAAAAGAACAGAAAGAGCAGAGATTTGTCCTTTCAAGGAACTTGCGGACAAACCCTTATCTAAACCATCCTGAAGAAATTGTAATATTCTCGGAATTCTAAAAGAATACCAAGAAAAATGATGAGTAAGACACCAAGAAATATAAGTCTTCCAGACTCTATAATATATCTCTCTAGATACAGATTTACGAGCCTGTAACATAGTATCAATCACAGAGTCAGAGAAACCTCTTTGACTAAGAATCAAGCGTTCAATCTCCATACCTTTAAGTTTAAGTATTTCAGATCCGGATGGAAAAAAGGACCTTGCGACAGAAGGTCTGGTCTTAACGGAAGAGTCCATGGTTGGCAAGATGCCATCCGGACAAGATCCGCATACCAAAACCTGTGAGGCCATGCCGGAGCTATTAGCAGAACAAACGAGCATTCCCTCAGAATCTTGGAGATTACTCTTGGAAGAAGAACTAGAGGCGGAAAGATATAGGCAGGATGATACTTCCAAGGAAGTGATAATGCATCCACTGCCTCCGCCTGAGGATCCCGGGATCTGGACAGATACCTGGGAAGTTTCTTGTTTAGATGAGAGGCCATCAGATCTATCTCTGGAAGCCCCCACATTTGAACAATCTGAAGAAATACCTCTGGGTGAAGAGACCATTCGCCCGGATGCAACGTTTGGCGACTGAGATAATCCGCTTCCCAATTGTCTACACCTGGGATATGAACCGCAGAGATTAGACAGGAGCTGGATTCCGCCCAAACCAAAATTCGAGATACTTCTTTCATAGCCAGAGGACTGTGAGTCCCTCCTTGATGATTGATGTATGCCACAGTTGTGACATTGTCTGTCTGAAAACAAATGAACGATTCTCTCTTCAGAAGAGGCCAAAACTGAAGAGCTCTGAAAATTGCACGGAGTTCCAAAATATTGATCGGTAATCTCACCTCCTGAGATTCCCAAACTCCCTGTGCCGTCAGAGATCCCCACACAGCTCCCCAACCTGTGAGACTTGCATCTGTTGAAATTACAGTCCAGGTCGGAAGAACAAAAGAAGCCCCCTGAATTAAACGATGGTGATCTGTCCACCACGTTAGAGAGTGTCGAACAATCGGTTTTAAAGATATTAATTGAGATATCTTCGTGTAATCCCTGCACCATTGGTTCAGCATACAGAGCTGAAGAGGTCGCATGTGAAAACGAGCAAAGGGGATCGCGTCCGATGCAGCAGTCATAAGACCTAGAATTTCCATGCATAAGGCTACCGAAGGGAATGATTGTGACTGAAGGTTTCGACAAGCTGTAATCAATTTTAGACGTCTCTTGTCTGTTAAAGACAGAGTCATGGACACTGAATCTATCTGGAAACCCAGAAAGGTTACCCTTGTTTGAGGAATCAAAAAACTTTTTGGTAAATTGATCCTCCAACCATGATCTTGAAGAAACAACACAAGTCGATTCGTATGAGACTCTGCTAAATGTAAAGACTGAGCAAGTACCAAGATATCGTCCAAATAAGGAAATACCACAATACCCTGTTCTCTGATTACAGACAGAAGGGCACCGAGAATCTTTGTGAAAATTCTTGGAGCTGTAGCAAGGCCAAACGGTAGAGCCACAAATTGGTAATGCTTGTCTAGAAAAGAGAATCTCAGGAACTGAAAATGATCTGGATGAATCGGAATATGCAGATATGCATCCTGTAAATCTATTGTGGACATATAATTCCCTTGCTGAACAAAAGGCAATATAGTCCTTACAGTTACCATCTTGAACGTTGGTATCCTTACATAACGATTCAATAATTTTAGATCCAGAACTGGTCTGAAGGAATTCTCCTTCTTTGGTACAATGAAGAGATTTGAATAAAACCCCATCCCCTGTTCCGGAACTGGAACTGGCATAATTACTCCAGCCAACTCTAGATCTGAAACACAATTCAGAAATGCTTGAGCTTTCACTGGATTTACTGGGACACGGGAAAGAAAAAATCTCTTTGCAGGAGGTCTCATCTTGAAACCAATTCTGTACCCTTCTGAAACAATGCTCTGAATCCAAAGATTGTGAACAGAACTGATCCAAATTTCTTTGAAAAAACGTAACCTGCCCCCTACCAGCTGAACTGGAATGAGGGCCGTACCTTCATGTGAACTTAGAAGCAGGCTTTGCCTTTCTAGCAGGCTTGGATTTATTCCAGACTAGAGATGGTTTCCAAACTGAAACTGCTCCTGAGGACGAAGGATCAGGCTTTTGTTCTTTGTTGAAACGAAAGGAACGAAAACGATTGTTAGCCCTGTTTTTACCTTTAGATTTTTTATCCTGTGGTAAAAAAGTTCCTTTCCCACCAGTAACAGTTGAAATAATAGAATCCAACTGAGAACCAAATAATTTGTTTCCCTGGAAAGAAATGGAAAGTAGAGTTGATTTAGAAGCCATATCAGCATTCCAAGTCTTAAGCCATAAAGCTCTTCTGGCTAAGATAGCTAGAGACATAAACCTAACATCAACTCTAATAATATCAAAAATGGCATCACAGATAAAATTATTAGCATGCTGAAGAAGAATAATAATATCATGAGAATCACGATTTGCTACTTGTTGCGCTAGGGTTTCCAACCAAAAAGTTGAAGCTGCAGCAACATCAGCCAATGATATAGCAGGTCTAAGAAGATTACCTGAACACAGATAAGCTTTTCTTAGAAAGGATTCAATTTTTCTATCTAAAGGATCCTTAAACGAGGTACCATCTGACGTAGGAATGGTAGTACGTTTAGCAAGGGTAGAAATAGCCCCATCAACTTTAGGGATTTTGTCCCAAAATTCTAACCTGTCAGGCGGAACAGGATATAATTGCTTAAAACGTTTAGAAGGAGTAAATGAATTACCCAATTTATCCCATTCTTTGGAAATCACTGCAGAAAAAGCATTAGGAACAGGAAAAACTTCTGGAATAACCGCAGGAGCTTTAAAAACCTTATCCAAACTGTTACGGTTACCCTTAGTCTCGCTGAGAGATGGACCGCTTAGTAGCCTGGATCCCTATTGCTAAAGAGGGGAGAAACTGCTTTCCATAGTATTCTATATGAGTCTCGCAAATATAGAATAATCTCCCTTAGCTGCAGTACAGCTAGGATACCCTTCTGCCCACAAAAACGAGTCAACGCTGCGATTGAGGGTCAAACAAGAACTCAGGACTGGGATGCCCAGCCTGCTTTTTATTAAGGTTACATGCACACAGGGCACTCCCAGGGGGAGAGGGGGGGAAGCACAAAATCCCCCATCACACATTTAGATAGAGAGCACTGTCCTTTGACAGGCCACAATAGGATTACAGTACTTAAGATAACAAGTTTACAAGTTCATCTTATCAATTAGCAGTCTGGCTCCAGAGGTGATTAGACAATAGTTTCTAAAAGCTGAAAAAAAAGAGTTAACTCTTTATGAAATGAAACTTGTTACAGTTTTCTTGGAGCCCTTCTTAGGCGCTGGCTTGCTGGTTCAGGCATTGCTGCTGGGAAATAAGCTCTTCACAACAGAATAACTAATGCTTCTGTAACATTGCTCCCTTTCTGTGGAACACTCTGGCAGACACGGTCTGACCCCTTTTCGGGGCAGACTAAGGCTGTCCAGACCGCTGGTTATGCGGGGCTGAGGTCGGTTTGTCTGGACAACCCGTCGGCGTTGCCATTCTGTTTCCCAGGTCTGTAAGTAATGGTGAAATTGAAGGTTTGCAACGATAAGCTCCAACGTAATAGCCTGCCGTTATCTCCAGAGACCCGGTTCAGCCACACCAACGGGTTATGGTCGGTGACCAGAGTGAACTCCTGACCATATAAATAGGGAGTCAATTTCTTTAATGCCCACACCAAAGCCAAACACTCCTTTTCGACCGCTGCATAGCTGACTTCGCGGGGCAGGAGCTTCCGGCTGATGTAGGCAACTGGATGCTCCCCTCCATCTTCGCCTACTTGGCTGAGGACAGCTCCCAGCCCGAACATGGAAGCATCTGTATGGACGATAAAACGTTTGTTAAGGGCTGGGGCCGCCAAGACAGGAGCGTTAATTAGAGCATTTTTGAGAGCCTGGAAAGCCGTTTCACAGTGGGGAGACCACAGGACCTGTCGAGGTAAGTTCTTCTTGGTCAAGTCAGTCAGGGGTTTGGCAAGTGTGCTGTAGTCTGGTACGAACCGTCTATAGTACCCTGCCGTGCCCAGGAAGGCTAGGACCTGAGTCTTAGTGATGGGGGTGGGCCAATTGGCGACAGCTTCTATTTTGGCCGGCTCTGGTCGCTGCTTTCCACACCCCACCCGGTGACCCAGGTACTGTACCTCGGCCATCCCAAAGTGGCATTTTTCTGGCTTCAGAGTCAGGCCAGCAGCCCGGATCTGATCCAGAACCATTCCCACATGAGCTAAGTGGTCCTCCCAGGACTCACTGTGGATCGCTATGTCGTCCAGGTAGGCGCAAGCAAAACTCTGGAAGCCATCCAGGAGCCTATCCACCAAGCGCTGGAATGTAGCTGGGGCATTCTTCATCCCAAACGGCATTACCCTAAACTGATATAAGCCGAATGGGGTGACGAATGCCGACTTGGGGATAGCCTCCGGGGCCAGGGGAATCTGCCAGTAACCTTTGCAGAGGTCAATAGTGGTCAGGTAATTTCCCCTGGCTATACGATCGAGTAGCTCGTCTACCCTGGGCATAGGGTAAGCGTCCGTCACGGTATTTTCATTGAGCCTCCGATAGTCTACGCAGAACCGGGTGGTCCCATCTTTCTTGGGCACCAAGACAACTGGGGAGGCCCAGGGACTATCGGAGGGCTCAATTACCCTGAGCTGGAGCATCTCATCGATCTCCTTCTTCATTCCTGTCCTAACTGCTTCGGGGATTCGGTACGGAGCCTGGCGCAAGGGAGCTTGTCCCGGAGTATCTACCTGGTGGGTGGTTAAAGTAGTGTACCCTGGCTTCGGGGAGAAGGTGAGGTGTTTGGACTGGAGGAGTTGGTTGAGCTGCTCCCTTTCAGTGGGGCTAAGTCGGTCCCCTATCTGAACCTGCGCCACTATACCTGTGGGGAGGCTCTTTTCTAATAGGTCTGGAATGGGTAAACTGTCGGGGTCTTCCTGAGGGGAACAACATACGGCCGTCACGTTCTCTGGTCGCTCAAAATATTCCTTGAGCATGTTTACATGGAATGTCTTTCTAAGATTGTTGTCGTGGCAGCTAGCTATCACATAAGTGGTGTCTCCCCTTTTCTCTACGATCTGGTAGGGACCCTGCCAGGACGCCTGCAATTTGTCTGTCTTCACCGGCTTAAGTACTAACACCTTTTGTCCTATGGTGAAGATTCTCTTTCGGGCCCCCCGATCGTACCATACTTTCTGTCTTCTCTGGGCCAACTGGAGATTAGCCCGCACGGATTTGGCTAATTGCTCCATTCGGTCCCTGAGTTCCAGCACGTATGGCACAATTGGGACACCGTCAGCCTCCATCTCTCCCTCCCAGTGCTCCCGGATCAGGTTTAGGGGTCCCCGTACCTTTCTTCCGTAGAGCAACTCGAAGGGAGAGAACCCTGTCGTTTCCTGGGGCACCTCCCGATAAGCAAATAGGAGGTGCGGCAGGAAGCGTTCCCAGTCTCGGTATTCCTGAGTGAACGTCTTGAGCATTTGCTTGAGGGTCCCATTGAACCTCTCACACAGCCCGTTCGTCTGGGGGTGGTATGGGGAGCTTAGGAGGGACTTAATTTTGCAAACCTGCCAGAGTTGTTGGGTCAATTCAGCCGTAAATTGGGTGCCTCGGTCGGATAGGATTTCTTTTGGAAATCCTACCCGGGAGAACACCTGTACTAGTGCATTCGCTACCGTATCCGCTTGTATGTTGGATAGGGCGACAGCCTCTGGGTACCTGGTAGCGTAGTCCACTACGGTAAGAATGTATCGCTTACCGGAGGGACTAGGGGTAGCCAGTGGTCCCACTAGGTCAATAGCAACCCGGCTGAAGGGTTCCTCTACAATGGGCATATTTACTAGCTGGGCTTTAGGGTGATCGCCTCGCCTTCCTACTCGTTGACACACATCGCAGGTGTTACAGTAAGTTCTAACGTCAGCGTGCACCCCTGGCCAAAAGAACGTGTGAGTAATGCGGTGTAGGGTACGGGTAACGGCTAGGTGGCCTGCTAAGGGGATGTCGTGGCCTATTTTGAGGATTTCTTGACGGTATTTGTGGGGCACTACCAGCTGTCGCCTACGCTGTCCCCTTTTCTCTGTCCAGCGGTCTAGTTTCCCTTTTTCCCATAAGAATGTTTCGTTATCTGCCCCGCCCCCTCCGGTCTCTGCTCGTTCCCGGTACTTTTGTAAGGTCGGGTCAGTCTTAGACTCTGCCTCGAAAGCATCTGGGGTGTCCCAGGGTATGGGGCCTAACCTGTCAGGCAAGGTCGGGGTAGGTCTTACCTGTGTCTCCCGCACTGGTGAGAGCTCTCGCTCCGTCCGGGCTTGGGCCCGTGTAGTCACTGGGTCCGCCTCGTTGTTGCATACTGGAGCATAGGCAGAAGTCATGGGGCCCAAATCGTTGCCCAGTAGTACTTCGGCAGGTAAATTATCCATTAGGCCCACGTTCACAGCCCCCTTTCCCGCTCCCCAATCAAGATGCACTTTAGCTGTTGGAATTTTGTACACATCCCCCCCCGCCACTCTAACGGCCACAGTCTGTCCGGATCGCTTGTGCTCTGGCACCAAATGACTCTGTACCAGCGTGATAGTAGCCCCTGTGTCTCGCAATCCCTCGGTAGATCGCCCCTCGAGCCATACCCTCTGCCGATGGTGCTGGCGGTTATCTGAGGCAGCATATACAGGGTCTGCCTCGTGAAGCGGCCCCACATATCCCTCCATAGGGGCCTCTTGGTTAACACAGAGGGCCCGGGCCGGACGATAGGACCCAGAGGGGTAATTGTAATTCCTGGGTGTCTGGTGCGTATTAAGGGGGCAGCTAGCCATGAAATGCCCTGGTTGCTTGCATCGGTGGCAAGTCGGTCTGGGACGCTCAGAGCTGTTATTGGGTGGTCCTGAGTGTCGGACGGGCCCTGTGGGCACCGGGGCTCGGAATTCAGCACGAGGGGGTGCACGGTAAACCTCTCTGGGTTCGACCCGTGCTGGAGCTCGGTAGTTCATGGGTTCGTGAAGACGGGAGTCATAATGTTCATCG
>NC_069504.1:891859549-891867049 GCF_027579735.1 Bombina bombina
ACCGGGCAGTACATAAAATGGTAATTGTTACCAGGATCTAAGTGGTCTCTAAGTTAGGCTTTCTTGAATTAGACAATATGCATGTAGAACGACATTTATAGGCAATAATAACAGACAGTATGTGCCATTTTAGTGCTTTTTTGTTAGCTCTTCATGCAAAGCTTGCAGTAGGAAAAAGTAAGCAAAAGTAGAGGGTTATAGCATAAAGCACAGTAGGTGATATTTCCTCAGTATTGCTGGGATCCTGAAATGCTGACAAGTGAGGCTGCATGCAAAGAAGATTGTAGCAAGCAAGAAGAAAAGCAGTTCACACTGTTGTTACTATAAGGCCAGCGTAGCATATAGGTAACAATGTTGCTATCCTCGGCAAATGTTATAGCAGTACCCAGAACTTTCTTTGTAAATATATTGCTCACAGATCAACTAGACATGCAAGTTTTCACAGGTAAAGGGCAATTGTATCCGTAATTGTATGTGACCGTGATACAGTCCATATTAGTGAACCATGATATAACATATACGACCTTGCTATTTCATTCAGACATATCGCTGTGGCAAGATGCGTCCTCGTTGCTTATCTGATCCTCAAGTTACATTTGTTGCGCTTCTGTATTCACCGCAGGTACCATCAACCATGCGGTCTGGAGGCTGTGTTAGTAGCGTGCACCACGTAGGCCGGTCGGCTTAGCCAATGCCAACGCGCGTTTCACCCTCAGGGCTGATAGACAGACCGGGCTTCGTCAGGGCGGTATATTGAAAGGACTACCTAGTCCCTTTTTATAGCATTTTGTAATAGCGCCCCTGCTGGAGGTGAAAATATGTTGCATACCTATACATAGAATATTCTAATTAAACAAGAAGGGGAAAATAAATCATTTTGCAGATATAATGCACTTAAAAACAGAGGTTAACTCTAGATAGATATTCCTATACCTGAATAGCTTATCTGGATACATATAAGGTTTTCTCACACCTATAATTATTATGTAGTTTTTATTCAAAACGCAATTCATATATATCAATGTCCAGAAAAAGTGTTTTTGAAATGGGCTTTCTAGAAATTTTGCTGTCCTATAGAAAACAGGCCATGTCAAGTTTGTCATTTAAACCCTCCGGCAGTTGAGTCCCCAACTCAAAGATCCACCTGCATTCTTTCTGCAGGAGGACCTTGTCGTTGTCGCCTCCTCTGCCATTGGTAATTCCTCTATCTATACAAATGAATTTTAGAGAGTCAGGATTGCAGTCGTGTACCAGTTCATAGTGTTTTGCAACATTACTCTTCTGGTTTTTGTTTTTTACATCATCACGATGTTCTGTGATTCGGTCTTTTATGGCTCTCCTCGTTTTTCCCACATAGAAACGTGGGCAGCTGCAGGAGAGTAGGTAGATTACTCCTTCTGTGTTGCAGTTAGTAAAATGTTTTAACTTGTATCTTTTCCCTGTGAGGGTGCCAAAATCTTTCGTTTTGACCATGAATTTACATGCCACACATCGACCACAAGGGTGGTTACCAGATGACCTATGTCTTGTGAGCCAGTTTGTCTGTTTTTGTTCAGACCTATATTGGCTTCTTACGAGCTTGTCCTTCAGATTGGAAGCTCGTCTAGCTGTGATGTTTGGATAGTCCCCAACTTCTTTTGATACTCCCACATCACTTACAAGAATTTTCCAATTCTTGGCCAGAATCTCCTTTAAGGCATTCCAATGACAGTTGTAGTCTGTGACCAGCCTTATTTTTGAATCTATTGTTTTTTCTTTTTGTACAAGAAGTGTATTTCTGTTTGTATGTGCAGCATTATTAAATGCCTTTTTTACATTTCGCTTGGAATACCCTCTGTCCAAGAACCTTTTTTGCATGTCTGTGCCATGCTTCAGGAATCTTTCTTTTGTCGAGCAATTTCTACAAAGTCGTAGAAATTGCCCTTTCGGTATACCTCGTATCAAGTGTGTTGGGTGGTGACTTGAAGCTAGGAGGAGGCTGTTAGTAGCAGTACTCTTCCGAAAATTTTCAGTCACAATCATTCCTTGTTCAATTTTTACATTGACATCTAGAAACGATATTTCCTCCTTGCTATATTGCAGGGTTAGAGAAATGTTACTGTCATTTATGTTGAGGGTGCGAACAAATTCTTTAAGATTGGTTTCCGATCCCTCCCAGATTAAAAAGACATCATCCACATATCTTAACCACATGTGGATGTTTTCTTCAAAAAGGGGGCTTTGGAACACTTCATCCATTTCCCACTTTCCGAGATGTAGGCAAGCATATGTTGGGGCACATGTGGCACCCATTGCAGTGCCTCGTTTCTGCTTGTATATTTTATTATCAAACATGAATATGTTGTTACCAAGCACAAATGTTAACAATTCCACCACAAAATCTGTGTGGTTTTGGACATTTGTGCCTCTTGTCATGAGGTAATGTTTACACGCTTCTATTCCCACTTCATGTGGGATGGATGAGTATAAACCCTCAACATCTAGACATACCAACCATGCTTCCTGAGGGACTGATAGTCCATCTACTTTCCTGAGGAAGTCTGCAGTATCCAGGATAAACATCTTTGTAAAGCAGGTAGAGAGAGAAGTGGCTGGCCTCTCTTTCACTGGACTAGTAAATGATAATCTAAGCAAGTCAGAAAGAAAAGCCCTTGGAGAATTGATGAGTGCTAAAGGACTGATCATAAAACAGGCGGACAAGGGCGGCAATTTAGTCCTATGGGACGAAAACATGTATGTCCTTGAGGCAAAGCGCCAACTCCTAGATAAAAGCCAATACCAAAGCTTAACCTTCAATCCTACCTCTTCTCTGCAGTTTTCCCTCTTTAATATTCTAAAGAAGGCAAAAGAGAGAAAAATTATTACTGCAACAGAATTCAAATATCTATACCCAGAGCACCCTGTGATGCCGGTCTTTTACTGTATCCCCAAGATACACAAAAACTCCAATAATCCTCCAGGCCGCCCAATAATCGCAGGAATAGGCAGCCTTACAGAAAATCTGGGGAATTATATTGACCACTTTCTAAGACCGTTCTTAAATACCATGCCATCCTTTATCCTGGATACTGCAGACTTCCTCAGGAAAGTAGATGGACTATCAGTCCCTCAGGAAGCATGGTTGGTATGTCTAGATGTTGAGGGTTTATACTCATCCATCCCACATGAAGTGGGAATAGAAGCGTGTAAACATTACCTCATGACAAGAGGCACAAATGTCCAAAACCACACAGATTTTGTGGTGGAATTGTTAACATTTGTGCTCGGTAACAACATATTCATGTTTGATAATAAAATATACAAGCAGAAACGAGGCACTGCAATGGGTGCCACATGTGCCCCAACATATGCTTGCCTACATCTCGGAAAGTGAGAAATGGATGAAGTGTTCCAAAGCCCCCTTTTTGAAGAAAACATCCACATGTGGTTAAGATATGTGGATGATGTCTTTTTAATCTGGGAGGGATCGGAAACCAATCTTAAAGAATTTGTTCGCACCCTCAACATAAATGACAGTAACATTTCTCTAACCCTGCAATATAGCAAGGAGGAAATATCGTTTCTAGATGTCAATGTAAAAATTGAACAAGGAATGATTGTGACTGAAAATTTTCGGAAGAGTACTGCTACTAACAGCCTCCTCCTAGCTTCAAGTCACCACCCAACACACTTGATACGAGGTATACCGAAAGGGCAATTTCTACGACTTCGTAGAAATTGCTCGACAAAAGAAAGATTCCTGAAGCATGGCACAGACATGCAAAAAAGGTTCTTGGACAGAGGGTATTCCAAGCGAAATGTAAAAAAGGCATTTAATAATGCTGCACATACAAACAGAAATACACTTCTTGTACAAAAAGAAAAAACAATAGATTCAAAAATAAGGCTGGTCACAGACTACAACTGTCATTGGAATGCCTTAAAGGAGATTCTGGCCAAGAATTGGAAAATTCTTGTAAGTGATGTGGGAGTATCAAAAGAAGTTGGGGACTATCCAAACATCACAGCTAGACGAGCTTCCAATCTGAAGGACAAGCTCGTAAGAAGCCAATATAGGTCTGAACAAAAACAGACAAACTGGCTCACAAGACATAGGTCATCTGGTAACCACCCTTGTGGTCGATGTGTGGCATGTAAATTCATGGTCAAAACGAAAAATTTTGGCACCCTCACAGGGAAAAGATACAAGTTAAAACATTTTACTAACTGCAACACAGAAGGAGTAATCTACCTACTCTCCTGCAGCTGCCCACGTTTCTATGTGGGAAAAACGAGGAGAGCCATAAAAGACCGAATCACAGAACATCGTGATGATGTAAAAAACAAAAACCAGAAGAGTAATGTTGCAAAACACTATGAACTGGTACACGACTGCAATCCTGACTCTCTAAAATTCATTTGTATAGATAGAGGAATTACCAATGGCAGAGGAGGCGACAACGACAAGGTCCTCCTGCAGAAAGAATGCAGGTGGATCTTTGAGTTGGGGACTCAACTGCCGGAGGGTTTAAATGACAAACTTGACATGGCCTGTTTTCTATAGGACAGCAAAATTTCTAGAAAGCCCTGTGACGAGACCAATCTCGCCACTGTGCCTTGGAGGGCCTGTTATGGAACATTCTTTGGGCTGGAGGTACATGGGCTTAAGGATACCCAGAGACTGCATGGAAATATGGAATTTTATATGCTGGACACCCCATGTATTTTCATAACTCTGTCTTATGTCTATGTCACCCTGTATCCATAAATACAGGATGGGTACAGGGTGTGAGTGCACCTTTTGGGAGCAATTGTGACTCTATAAACCAAGTGGGCATAAAAGACTTTATAGCTAATAAGAACTGTTCCTATATTCTGTAATAAGATGTATTCTATGTATGTTTCAGATATGATTGTGTCTCAGGAGTCTGTCTGGGTAAACTGATTGTGTCCTTGTGTGATTATGTTAACTAGACTGCCCAACATCAGATTGTCTGAGTAAACGTTCTTCCCTAGTTAATTAACTTAATATGTTAATCTGTTTTACCTGTGAATAGACAATTGTTAGAGGTTTGATGCATTGTTCATATGTTTGCTTTACTGTTAAACCAATGCCCTCTGTAACCTGAAGCCAGGGTGTATAAATCTGTGTGCTGCCTTCAAATAAAGTAGTTATTCTTTTTTAAACCTGAAATGTGGAGCTTGGTCTCATGTTTGCAGGGAAACTGGATAGGTTGTGAATTGCTGATTCCCTATGCAGGACATTGTTCATCTGGTATTAACCCTTGGTACACTGTTGGTACCGTAACATTTGGTGGCAGCGACGGGATGAACCTTATCGCCCAGAAGAGCAACTACACAAGCCAGTAACCTCAGGAAGAGGGGGATTATTACAATACTGACTAAGATGGAAAAGAGAAAAGTAAATTTTGCAGCTTTTAAAAACTTCCTGGAAACAGAAGGAGAGATTGATGGGTACCTTGCGGATTTTGAGAGGCAATGTGCACTACACAAGGTACCCGCAGAGGACTGGGTCACGATATTATCTGGAAAATTATCCGGCCCGGCCAGAGAGGCTTTTCAGGCCATTCCAGATGAGGAAGTCAGGGATTATAATACTGTAAAAGAGGCTCTGCTCTCCAGGTATGCGGTTACACCGGAGGCATACCGGAGGCGGTTCAGAGACACTGTTAAATTAGCTGGAGATTCCTACCTTGAGTGGGCATGTAAGGTGCACCGCACAGCAGCTCACTGGATAGCGGGGTGCCAAGCCATATCTGGGGAAGAGGTGCTGCAGCTATTCCTGTTGGAACATTGCTTCGACAAGTTACCCGCAGGAGTTCGAGAGTGGGTTCGGGACCGTAAACCCTCCACCCTGCAGGAAGCGGCTCGCTTGGCAGATGAGTATACGGATGCCCGCAAACTGGACACTGCTACCACTAAGCCCCCTGCTAGAGTGGAGTACAGACCCCCAGTCACCCCAGCAGCTGCCAGTTACCAAACCCCGGCGCACCGCTATACCACACGGCCTCCGGCCACGAACTACCCTCAGAGAGCCCTGTTCAATTTGCGGTGCTACTCACAACCTATTCGGTGCTTTAGATGTAAGCAACTAGGGCACAAAAGACCAGAGTGTCCCCTAAACTCAGCGAACCAAGCGCAGTCCTGGAGAAGACCCGCCGGCGGAATCCCACGTAATCCTCAGCCTGCGGCCCGCTACGTAGAGGCGCAAGAATGCTGGAGCATCCTACATGAGGCAGACCTTGTGCAAGCTGCCCACCGGAATAACCGGCAACTGGTTAAAGTGAATGGGAAGAAGGTCAGTGGTCTACGGGATACTGGTGCTACCATGACCTTGCTTCAAAAGAACTTGGTGTCTGAAAAACAGTACACTGGAGACACTGTGGCTGTGAGGGTAGCAGGGGGCGATGTGTTCAGCCTACCTGTTGCCAGGGTACATTTGGATTGGGGAGTGGGCGCTAGACCTGTGAATGTGGGGGTCAAGAAGGACTTACCTGCTGATGTTCTTCTTGGAAATGACTTGGCCCCCCTTGTTTCTGCCTACGCTCCTATGGGTCCCGCTGATGTTAACTCTGTGACTACCCGTGCCCAGATCCGTGCAGCAGAGACTGACCCACCTGCTGCTAAGCCCCAGGACGCTGAGCTCAGTAAATCTCTATCCGCTATTGATACGTGGAAGTCCCGTTACAATGCGCTGATGAAGGAGAAGAGTCACGTAGAGGATAAAATGGTCACGTTAAATAATCACGTAACAGTGCTAGCGGGAGAGAAGAGGAGTGCAGAGGAAAAAGCACGTTTAGAACATGAATCTCTGCTAGACAAGCTGCACCGACAGACTGCAGAAAACACCAGCTTGAGAGTGGAACATGAAACATTAAAGACAAACTTAGTGACACTGGAGGAGAAGCTGACGCTGGCTCATAGTGAGGTGCAGCAACTCAAGGGCACCCTATGTCAGTATGAAGGGATTGTGGATACCTATAAAGAGCAGGTACAGAAAACTCGTAAAGAAGCTGATGGGATTTTGAAGGACTGTTTGGCCCTGGTCTGGGCACTGAGGAATTTGAACCCTTGTTTGTATGGACAGGAATTCTCTCTCATAACGGGAATACAGATGGATTGTCCCAGCAAACTGACATGCCTACCAGGCGCTCTGGTGGTATATGGCACAGTATATACCCGGGACAGCTGAGCATGACAAACCAGAGGGAGAGGAGTTTGATGGTCCTGTCCCCCAGCAGCAGAGGAATATACAGGGAATTGGGAGCCCAGACTCCATTCCCCAGCGGCAGGCTGCATTACAAGGGGTAGGGACAGTTGGTCCTGTCCCCCAGCAACACGGCTGTTTAGCCAAAGGGGAGACGATTGGTCTCCCCCTCCAGCAGCACAGCTATGTATCCAAAGGGGAGACAGTCGGTCTCCCCCTCCAGCAACCAGGCTCCCACCAGGCTACTTCCATGGTAGTACTGGCACCTGGGCAGAGTACAGCTGGTCTCTGCC
>NC_069504.1:891879549-891882049 GCF_027579735.1 Bombina bombina
ATGAATGGCTGATTAGTGTAGACAAATTTGTTCTCAAAGCCACTCATGAACAAATTGGCATATGAGGGGGCTACATTGGAGCCCATGGCTGTTCCCCGCTTTTGCATGTAGTAAGTGTCTTGAAAGAGAAAATAATTGCAATATAGGACAAGTCTCAACATGTCATCAAAAAAGTCAATCTGGGATAGATTATATAAGCCACTGTCACTCAAAAAACTTTTCACAGTCAATAGACCTGCCTCATGGGGAATAGAGGTATATAGATTTACCACATCCAGTGAAAAAATTAACCAAGTATCCTCTATTTCAATCCCCATAAGTTTTGAAAGAAAATCATTTGTATCCTTAATAAAGGATTTTTGCTGTTTGACAAATGGAAAGAGGACTTTGTCCAGAAAGATAGAGATATTAGAAAAAATAGAATCGGTACAGGCCACAATAGGGCGTCCTGGTGGATGTAATAAGCTTTTATGTACTTTGGGTAATGTATAAAAAATAGGTGTTATGGGGTATTTATTATACAGAAAATCATAGACCTGTTTAGAAATAATGTTATGAGTCAAAGCTCTATCTAATATGCCCTTAAGCTCTCTTTGTATTTCTTTAAGAGGATCATGATCCAATATTTCATAAACCCCTCCATCTGACAGCTGTTGTAATATCTCCTGCACATAATAGTCAGTGTCTAACACTATTATTGCTCCGCCCTTGTCAGCATTTTTTATGGTGATATTTTTGTTATTTTTCAAAGTAGATATAGCCTCCCATTCCCCTTTTGTGAGGTTATGTTGTTTTGTGTAAGGATTTAATCTAGTTTTTTTCATTAGATTAGCAACATCTTGTTGAACAAATTTAACAAATGTTTCTACACCTGAGTTGCTTGTTGGAGGTACATATGAAGATTTTTTGTGCAGATTTAACTTTTTCAAATTCAAACATTCACTCTGCATATCATCTTCATTTATTGCATTAGTTTCACTTACATTGGCTACATTTTTACCACCATATATTGATTTCAACCTTAGAAGTCTGAAAAATTTGTATAGATCTTTGTCAATTTCAAACTCATCACAATCTTTCACTGGACAGTATGACAAGCCCTTCATTAATAAGCTATGCTCATTATCTGTAAGCTTATATTTCGAAATATTAATAACCAGATTAGTTTCAACATTTGCCTGTGGACTAGCATTGGGTATCACAGGTATAAACTCAGACAGTGTACTATCTACTATGTCACACTCTAGGGAGTTAATTTCAGGCAGTTCATTTCCCCTTATTATACCACACTCTAAGAGGTTAATCTCAGGCAGTTCATTTCCCTCAAGTGGATTTTCAGATAACACTGGAGTACTAGCAATATTAGACAGTTCGTTCCGTTCATTTCCCTTTATAAAGTTAGTAACAGGCAGTTCATTTTTGTTAAACAGTAAGGGGTTAACAACCGGCAACTTTTTTACCTCTATTGTTGTTTTCTCATACCCCTGCGATGTCTGGCTCCTCTCCGTGACCGCTGCGGCTGCCCTTGCTGGTTCCAGGAACTCCGTGTGTGCATCTTGTACTCCCTTTGATCGGCGGTGCTTCCGCCCTCCCCTCCGGTGTCGCCTTCTGAGCCTGTGTCTAAAAAACTCTCGCCGGATGATGAGCTGTCTTCCTTTTCTTGCGCTGCTGTAATTCTCGGCTGTCTCCTCCAGCGTGGGCCCTCGCGTCGTGGCGTCTGGTCATGTGACCACTGATACACTCTGTTGTTGGCATAGTCCGTTTCATCCCGTGCAAATTTAACCCTTTTCCTTTCTTCCAGGTCTGAACGGTATTGTGCCAGTAATGCATCTACTTCTTCTTTAGTAGTTTTCAGCATATCCAGGGTGAGTTTAGTTTCCATCATTCTTTCCACTTCTGATACGGTTTTTTTCTGTTTCTCAATTTCCAGTTGTAGGCACTCCACGGTCAAGACGATAAGGTCAAATGAGCACTTATTCAGAATGCTCTCAAATTTACTTTTATACATTTCATTGTTAGATAGAATGGTGGGCCTCAGTTTAACTCTTAAGCCTCTGGGGATCCTTTTAATACGGTAGTATTCTGCAAGTGTCACAGAATGCAGTTCCAGAGATATCAATTTTCTTTTTGTTCTCTCATACTCTTTTTTAGTGTCTGCTTCTTGCTTCAGCGCAAGAAAAGGAAGACAGCTCATCATCCGGCGAGAGTTTTTTAGACACAGGCTCAGAAGGCGACACCGGAGGGGAGGGCGGAAGCACCGCCGATCAAAGGGAGTACAAGATGCACACACGGAGTTCCTGGAACCAGCAAGGGCAGCCGCAGCGGTCACGGAGAGGAGCCAGACATCGCAGGGGTATGAGAAAACAACAATAGAGGTAAAAAAGTTGCCGGTTGTTAACCCCTTACTGTTTAACAAAAATGAACTGCCTGTTACTAACTTTATAAAGGGAAATGAACGGAACGAACTGTCTAATATTGCTAGTACTCCAGTGTTATCTGA